>NC_092861.1:45922323-45926961 GCF_032062135.1 Pyxicephalus adspersus
TTTATAGAAATACAGCTTCACTGATGTAAGTGTATCCTCTCCAGCCTTGGGGAGATTTAATAAATCAGTTCCAATGTGTGTGATTATGAACTGCTAAGCAAAGGAGAAGGGTGGGAACAGCAAATCCAATGTTGCAGGAATTATTTCAGCATGTAAATCCATGTATTTTTTTTGTCTGATTGGCTTATGTATTGTTAACTTGTTACAAATGGTTCCGCTATAAGCCAGCTCAAAAAAAGATAATGATCTTAATTAACGGTAAAATAGCAATGAATAGTAACTAATGATAATAAATGTTTAATATAGTTATTATCCATGCATTAATATGATATTAATAAACTTCTAACATGATTTAAAGTCCCAAGGGGAGTCGTAAACTTCATTACAAAGAAAAGGTAAGTTTGGGCAGCTTGTGCTTGTTAGTACAGTAGAAGGCAGGAGAAATGTTTCCAGGGTAGGCATGACCTAGAATGCCCTGCTGCACCCTACTTAAAGGAAAGTGAAAAATAGTGTTCTAGGATATTTAGGCCCTCAATACATTTCAAATTTAAATAATGCAAATTAGTGCTTAAGGAACATTGCATAAAAAGCAATGTCTACTATTCACATTTATGGGTTGCGCTTCAGTGTGAATTTACAGCGCACTGTTGCACGTATGTCTGTCATTTTTTGAGCCCTGCCCAAATTAGTATAACAAACTGGGTCAGCATCACAATAGACAGCCATGCAGGTGGCTGTGTGTTACCATGCATTGCGGTATATAGCAAAGAAAACAAAATACAGACATGATTTAGATATGAAAAAGACTCCAAGCCCTAATTGTGCAGCATCATCTGCAGAGCCTTTTTGAAAAGGTTATTGGGGCTATGGCAAGTAAGGTAAGTACTCTAGGGCAGAACTTCAATGAACAATTAGCCCCTTAGGGTTTCACACATGTAGTTGGACTGTGGATGTGCTGTCAATTGTCAGTAACCAGACAGGTCAAACTTTAAATAGCAAGATTCCCGTCGGATGAGCAAAACGACTTTCAACCCTCTTAATTAGTAAACCTGATACCCAATTAATTTTTTTTCAGTTTAAAAGACTGTCACACATCTGTTTTATATATAATATTGGAGAGTGAAACAGAGAGTCCGTCCTTGTAAAGTTTTGGCAGGACATCAAATATAAATAAACATTTTATTTTGCTTGGTTGCGAAAATTCTAGTAAGGATTTTGTTATTATCTTTAAGTCTGTTCATTATTTTATAGAAAAGGCTCCGATATTTTTTGTGTTTTTTCAGGAGCTTTATCTGTTTCACTTACAGCTAGCTGAGCCAAGCTATAATAGTACTAGTCCACTGCCTGGGCTGCCTAAGGCACATATACAATAAAAAAGGCCAAAAAGTATAGCCAGGTTCCAGGCGTAGCAGTATATTGTAGACTTGCTCTTGAAAATAACAAAACATGTGTAAACTACAGAACATGTTTGTACACACAAAGCAATCCAACAGCAAATAAACAAATGCTCAATTCATTGATTATTACTAAACAACTTAGCTGAACAAAGCTGATTTAACCTTCGGAGTAGCACTTCTCTGTAAATGTAAAATTTTTTCTATCCCCGGTCAGATACAATAGAGGAGAATTGTCCACCGGGTACAAGGCATGACCCAGTTAATAAACTGCCATTGTATTTCTCTGTAGGTCAACTCAGAAAAGTTAAAAGAAGCTTAATCTTCTGATAGGGAAAGTTCCAGAGATTGACATTAAGCCCAGAACTTTTAATATCAATGAAAATTCAAATTAAATTATTAGAAGATGTTTCTGGTAACACTGTTTAACAATCATCTTTGAGGTCAAACAATTTTCACAGGAGCTGTCTCTTGTTTTTTTTTCTTTCAAATTTGAGTGTTGATAAAGGGAAAACATCTATGCCAGCCTTTCTCAACCTTTTTAACAAGGTTTAACAAACTTTCAAGTCTTCAGGGAACCTCTACTATAATTATCATGTCCATACTTACAGTACATGAGTGTGGTGGTCATTAGAAACAGTTGTCTCTTAGCCAAAATATAATTGGTGTCACTTAAACTGACCTCAGAGGCACAAATTGTCATTACTCAAGAAACCCCTAACAACCTCTGGAGAAATCTTGGTTAAAAAACACTGTTTGAAGCCCTGGCTTTTCATTAAACTAAGTATTGTGCAGTATTAGAAGTTTTAGAATTCAAAATGTCGTAAAAAGAGCTTTTATCTGGACTGCGGTTCTGTTACGGACCGCTGCCTCCAGCATATTATTATTATTATTATTATTCATAATATAAAACCAACAAAGTATTATATTTTTAAAATAAATAAGCATATCTTCCTAAGAGCACAACTCGTAGAGATAAGAGTTCTTATTTATTAAAGCTCTCCAAGGCTGGAGAGGATCTTCGGTGAAGCTGGGTGATTTAAAAAACCTAGAATGGATCTGGTTTAGGATTAGGAACATTTGTCAATAAAAAGCAAATGACTTTAGGAAATCCATTCCAGGTTTGATGGATCACCCAGCTTCACCAAAGAAAGTGTATCATCTCCAGCTTTGGAGAGCTTTAATAAATCACCGCCAATGTTGGTGGTAGAGTCTGTCTGCTAGTAAGGTAGAGATCCCAACTATTAACTTTATAGAGGTACCACATCCCAGAAATAGATATACAAGCAATATCATGGTTCATTCTAACCCACTTGGTAGGAGTTTATTTCATTATCAAACCCATACCATCATAGTTGGGACCCTTACAGAGATATCCTTTGGAGCTTTCTTTGGGCTTTGCGTTCAGACACTATTCTGGTCGTGCATGGCAAAAATGTAATAGGCTTTTTTATATATGCCTAGAAAACTTATTTGTACCTATAATCAACACAATTCTAAATTTATAATTAAATTCACATTAAATGTGACCATGTCATTGATTGTTTAAGGTATTCACCCAGATGATAAAAGCAATATATTTATATCTATGTAATTAATTTTTAGTCTTCAAATGACTAATTGTCTCTGATTACTGCCTTTCATTTGAGGCAATAACAATATATAAAGGGAATTCAAGGATGTCCCCCTTTTTTGGGAACAACAAACCCATATATTAAAATTAATTATGTATATAATGATACTTTATGATCTAATTCATACATACTGGATATACTAATATCCTTGCAGATATTTTCTCAGAATTGCTACCAGCCATATTCTCAATATCACCATAAAAAATCCAATGAATCCTGCTGCTGTGGTGTATAACCCAGATCTGTTCTTGTTTTTGACTGATTCAAGCTGCCAATATATCACAATCAGTTTCTTCTCAAACTAACTGAGATTTTTTTTCATTATCCTTTTTTGTAAGTACATTGTTTAGTCTATAAAAGTGTTCTGTCTGATAATTATTTACATGTATTCTTCTAGATTTATGCTACCAAGCCAAAAAATATTTTTCACTAAGAATCTCCTGATGAAGTAGACTAGATCTGCGAAACTCGTTGAGTGAAAAACTACTCAACTTCTTTTAATTGCTCACAAAACTACAAGTATTATCTGCTTTGCAGTATCTCTTTGTCTAGTGACCCTTGATTATAATTACCCGTGTGGGTGCTTTTATATTGTTTTTGATTTAAATATTCTTTTTTTAAAAAAAATATGTAACAATAAAAATGTAGATATTTTTATTGATAAAAATTATTTTTTTTTACTGAGTTGGTACCTTAAAAATCCTGCTTTCTTTGGATCTCTATGTCTCATAGGGTTCTAACCTTCCTTGAAAGTCTGTCTGCTATGCATATTTACAATATCATGATCAGTTTCAATATCATTATCCTCACAACAGCAATTTACTTATCCCAGTTTGGGTTACAGACTTTTTATTTACTTTGCTTTGTGATAAACTCAAGCTGTTGCTTGAGGATTTAAGTATGCATATGCATATGGAGCTCAAAAAGAATTTTAAACCAAACTAAAATGTAAGTCTTAGGCTGCACAATCTTTCACGATCCTTTCCACCGACGAACAACTGCACGATGCATGAATGAGTGCTGTACATACAGCTCCATTCTGCTCTATGAAGAGGGGAGGGCGAAAAACGACGGAGCGGCACCCTGCTGCGCACTCTCCACCTTGACTTCCATAACAATCGTTCGTCATCCACCGTATGTGGATCCTCCATCGGTCGTTCGAATGATGGACAACGGGCACTGTACACACGCAAGATTCTCGTCCCTGAGCCGATTATCGAACGAGAACCATTGCAAGAGTGTACCTAGCCTTAGGGCTTCCTCCTAGGTAGGCATACTTAGGCTCTTTTTAGAAAGAGCACCATATTTCCTATCTAAATATGTGGTGGATATGCAATAGCCTGTACCAATATTGCTTAAACCTTTACTAATCTAGATACAACTAAATACTAAAATGATGATATCCATGATGCTAGTCCTATGATTACTATTGATAACTAGATGTACTCACCTCTACTAAGAAGTTGTTTGTTTATATACTGTTGTAAATTAAGTTATATTAGAATTGTCTGCTTTATTATAGCAGCTGTCTTCAGAATGAACTAACTAGCACAAAATAAAACTGCACACTACTAAAATATGCAATATATGACAATACATTTCTCTCCCTA
>NC_092861.1:45928260-45992609 GCF_032062135.1 Pyxicephalus adspersus
GACACATCAAGGGATTGAAGAGGGAACCACATTTTTTTAAATTATATTTTTACCGTTTTAAGAATGGTCATTATGTGCAAGATCCTTAAACTTGTTCAATTCTCTCTGGAGAGTGGGTAGTATTTTTTGTGCAGATGACATTACATTGATGACATTTTGTGGATTTGACATTACCTCTGCATCATTCCACTGTGAGTGCAGAGTGCTAAAGTGATGCCTTCCCAGGGGCAGGACCATGATGCCTTTCACTCTCAGTATGTCCTGGTATGCCAGTTGAATAACATTTTTTGTTGTTCAGCCCCCAAGACTAAAAACAATAATTATGTGTTTGCATTGTAAAACCTGCATGACTTGGAAATGTAAGAGCCTTTCCCCTTAAACAAACCTATATCTCCTCTCCCCCCTTTACCAATAAATAATAACAACACCTGCGGGCATGGTGAACATGGCCTTATGGACGTTTAGTGAGATTACAACTTGCTAAATATACTTACAACACTTTCTGTTACAACAAATCAACAATAACTAAACATTAAATATCCCACACACTGGTGGCAGGTCCTTGCCTGTCCCTAACCCTTTCACCCTCATTAACCCTGTGTTGGCGTTTCTGATTGATATATGTATCTCTTGCTCCCATGCGCCTCAATAACTATATCAATACCGCAACCAACCAGACACTAACCCTTCAACATCCCAGTTACACCATCTTGGAGACCCCATACTGTAGATGGCTCTCCACACTCCATCACTTTTTACAACACACCACACCAAACACACTGCCCCTTGAAGACTTTTAAACTGCTGACCTTTTCCAACCCCAAATCCCCCAAATTAGGGGCGGGAGGGCAAGAATCTCTTCCCCACTCTTAATAAAATTGTGCCTTCCTACTTTGGTTTCACCTCTTTTATAGTATACTAGCTGATAACCCAGTATTTCCCAGGTATTTATTGCAATAAAGCTATAGTGATTTTCTTGTCTACGGTATTGTTTCATTTTTTTTGCCTTTGATTGCACTCGGCCAATTGCCTTACGTTTTCTGGAAGGCGTTATTACAGGGCAGAAATTTGTAAAAGAGTCCAAAAAAAGTATGTAAAAATATAAGCAAAAGGCACACTGTCACTGAACAATAAATATACAAATACATACATGCAAATATACCTCTGACATATATCACAGTGCTGTACAAAGATCAGTGGTGCACTCACATGAGTCTGAGTCATATGTCTAGCAAGTTTGGTTTAAATGTCTCCATGCATTTCCCAATGATAACATAAATACATACAATTTTATATATATAGATTTATAAAGTTCTGACATATACCATAGTGCTGTACAATAAAACACTGAGCTAGACCCATCAGTCTCTGGTCAGAGGAGCTGACACTCCAATGTTCCCCCACAGTCACACACTATTATTATACATTTATATACCTCTGACATATACCACAGTGCTGTACAAAGATCAGCGGTGTCATATGTCTAACAAGTTTGATTTAAATATCTCTATGCGTTTTGCGAGTGATGGTGGAACATAGCAAGTTTGGTTGAAATGTCTCCATGGGTTTCCTAGTGATCACCAAATATAGCTCTGACGTATAGCACAGCACTTCAAGATCAGCGGTGCACTCACATGAGTCTGAGTCATATGTCTAGCAATTTTGGTTGAAATGTGTTGATGCGTTTCCGAGTGATGACATACACACATACATACGTACATCCAAATATAGCTCTGACATTTAGCACAGCCCTGTACAAAGATGATTGGTGCACTTACATGAGTCTCAGTCATATGTATGGCAAGTTTGGTTGAAATGTCTCCATGCGTTTTCCAGTGATGGTGGAACACACAAACACACAATTGTATATATATAGGTTTATTTCCCACCCATTGTTTTCACTAATCACCTATCATCATCCACCTTTCCTTGCCCAAGCAACCTTTTACTATCATACAACCTTTTGGCCTTCCCCTCACAGTCATGTTGCCCCCCCTTGCCCCCTTTCACTGGCTTATGGGCCTCTCTGTCTGCTGAAATATGTTGTTGTAGCAAAACCCACTGACCACTTTAAACTGGAAGGGCCAAACTCTTACTGAAAAAGAGTTCTGCATATTTCATCTGTCTGTCGTTTGGTCATTTTTGCAATTGCAATGCTGAATTGAATTTATTAAACATTTTGTAATCCTATATGCATTATATACTCAGTTTAAACTGCACAGGTATATGTCATATCTATTTAAAGCCCTTGTAAATAGATTAAACAATAGGGATATATTACTGAAATGTATGCTTCACATGGATTAAATTAGCATATGTTAAGATTAACATAATTTATTTATTTTTTTTGTTTTTATTTTTTCCCTGTAGTAATACACACATAAAAAACTCTCCTAATAAAGTGATCTATTTCACTTTTCAGTAATACTACAAAAAATCACAGAAGAGTAGTTTTCTTTTTTGACCTTTGCTAACAAAGTATTTTTCTCTATTTCCATGAACAATTTTGTCCCTGTAAATTAATTCTCTGTGCTTTTGGCATTGTTTATTTCACTTTCCTAAAATGATTTCCCTGATATAAAGCATTTACGTAGATGAAAAACAAAACTTGAGCTTTAAATTCTATGCTTCATGCAGCTGTTAGGACAACTTTATTATTAAACATCAAGAAGGTCACTGTGTCTGGAAGGTCAATGCACAGTAGATGTCTCTTGCAAGTTCCGGTAACCATGGCAATGTCATAATACAAAGTTTAAGAAATCGACTTCCTGGCAGCGAGAGTAAAGTACTTTTGTAAATAAAAACAGGTTTAAAGGTGACACCTTCAATACTTAGCTATATTAAGAACTATTTCCAGCTTTTGAGTCATTAGGGTTTTTTTTGACCAGCTGAAAACTTGAATCCGGAGATTTAAATTAAGTATTCATAACATCCTAAAATGAATTACAGTTCTGCCAGTTTCCAGATTGAGTTGTGGTCATATTGATGTAATGGAATACTAGTATTTTTTTAAAGTGAACCATGTCATTTCATGTATAGGAGCACTTCAAAAACACAAAAACGTGCTATATTAATTAATGTATATAAACTATCACAGGCCAGTCTTACTATTTACAAATTTCTGCTCTTCTACAGACAGCAGAGTGACACTACAATTTCTTCATAAGCTGTGCAGTTAGGTAAGAGCTGCAAATTTAAGGAAAAAAAATGTAGTGGTACAGTAGCATCGATGACTAGGGCTACATTGTTAAAAATACAATCAATGCTTATGATGAATGGCACATAGTCCCTACCTAATGACAGTCATTATTGTCCTTATTGTCTGTATGCACATACTTTTATATAGGGGAATTCCATTAATTTTGTTGGTACTGACTCTTTTGCAAATGCCAGACACACTGTTTCCTAGTCCTAATCAACATAGCATTGTGATCATCCAACAGCAATACTTTGAATTAATAAACTGATAGGCGAAAGTGAAAATATCAAATTAGACTACAATTTGAATGTGGCTAAAATATAAACAGTGATGCTGTATTTATGTATATATATATATATATATATATATATATATATATATATATAGTGACACCAAGGCAGAATTGGAGGTGGAAGGATATATTTGCCCAAGATTCCTCTCCTGTGTGAAGTAGCAGGTGGAAGACTCTGACCTGTGAGATATTAATGAAGAAACACTGAGGGTGGGGATATAACCCAGAGCCAGGAGCTCAGTCAGGAGCCTAATTTGGAGAGACACAGACAGGGATCTGTTCGGGCTCAGTGTAACTTGGAGAGACTGTGGACTGTGGGAGAGCTCTGTTTGGAGGCGCAGACAATAGGTCTGTGACACAGAAAGTTGGGGACACAGAAAGTTGGTCTGTGTGAATGAACTCAAACCTGAGTAAAAGGTTGCTAATAAGCTTTGTTTGGAGCTGACAGGGAGAAGCCCTCCAGCTGATAGACAGGAACATTGGATGTATAGTAAGTGCCGGACAGGCGAGGTTTTCTTTTGCTATTTTTGTTATTTTAGCTGCAACCTTCAAATAAACCTGACTACAAGTCAGCCTAAAACTGATACCTCGGTGTGTGATCTGAATTGGATGAACCAGACAAGTGTCCTTTTACCCCAGCAAAGGCAATCCTAAAGGCTTAACCCCTCACAATATATATATATATATATATATATATGTTTATGTCCAAAATGTCCCTAATGTCCAAAAACATCTGCATTATGTAATTGTTATGTCTATGTTATGTCTATGGCCAGATGTAGTTTTTGGTTTGAACATAAATTATTTGTACACTAGTAGATCTTTAAATGATAACTATGCTTATATTAATTATGACCTTTACCCCACTACCTACTACCTCCACTACAGACTGTAGACTCTAAATCTGTAGACACTACTGGTTACCTCATCAGTGCCATGACCTGTACTGGGTCTGCAGTCACTAAGTAGTCAATAAGTAGTAGTCAATAGGTAACTGCATGCCCAATGCATTGGAGTGTGTAAGTAGATAAACAATTTAGTACCTAAATTTCGATCACGTCTGGGTTAAAATCTTACCAGGATCACCATTTGCATAGAAAACATATTTTTCTTGAGTGATGTAAAATAGTGATTGAAACATTATATTTTGCTTACAAGACTTAATAAAGCTGTTCATTATCCAAATGCATGCAATAGTTATCTAGTGTAGTGAATGTGGTTTAAATTCAAAGAATATCAGAGAATACCCAACCAAATTTAGACAATGTAAAAAACAAAAAACAAAACAAAAAAAAAAAACATGCAAACTTTCCCTGTTCACAATGTGAAGACCCTATGCATATATAATTATAAACACCATGTATGCATTCTTGTTTATCTCCAAAGCACAGTTTTACTTGGTGTCCTTACATATGTGCCTTGGAAGACAAAATAATGACATTTAAGAGCTGCCCCATAAATGCAGAGCAATTTTTTCTACTTCAATAAATGTACTAGGATAGAAATTTTCAGCTGTTTAAACTTTATTGTTCAAGTTAAAAGCCATCTACAACAAGTACAAAGGAGGACAAATTACCACAGCTGGAAAACAAACCGGTTTTGTACTTCAAGAGCCCTTTAGCAGGGATGAGCAGCTGCAAGGTTCCTAAGACTATATGCCACATCAGTTAATTTACATATTTAATTATCAACATATGAATCACATACACATATGAAAAAAGCATTCATTTGGAAAATAAAAACTTCTGTTCATAGCCTTTTCGACCTTGTACAGTTTTAACTAGTCATGTTCCATGAAGTATTTTGTGATTTATTTGTGTTGTAACATGGGTTACATTTTAAAAACTGCCTTTATTTAAACGTTTAACTCTTATGTAAGTATAAAAACTTGAACCACTATATGAACCAACATAGGGTCATCTTTTAGGTATGAGGACCTGTCCCCAAATGATGTCACCTGCCAGTGGTAAGGACGAATAGAGGTCTGATTTTGCCAAAGGAGGCTACATGTTTCCCTCTTCCCTCTTTGGCTAACCAGAAGATTGTAGGGGTCCTTTAATGGATATGAAAGGGTAGCACGTGTGCTTAACCCCCTCATTTCATATCCAAGAAACTCCCATGTCTAATAAGAGGTCTAAATTTGTGGTAAATTAAAAAAAAAAAACATTGCAGTTTGAACACATCCTAAAGCCATAATATAAGTGTTTAAAATTTTCACATTGTATTTTTTACACTACAACTGTCACCCTGCCCATTGCAGAAAAATAGGTTTTCATACAGAAATGTTCTCTGATTGACTTCTGAAGAAAAAACCTATTGTATCTGAAAGCATAGTGATATTATTAAAGAACTCTCCTTTCCCCTTACCCCTAAAAACTTTTTTGACTTCAGAGATGCTTCTATAGGTCCCTCATATAGGTCCCTTTTGATGGCCTGCAATAGCCAGCATTTAAAAAGAGCTATTCCTGCCCATACTTTAAAATTCATTTTATTATTTACAAAACATTTTTGTAGATTGAAATAACTCAAAATTCAAACCAATTTTTTTGAATCAAATTTTGAGTGACAATTTGTCAAATTGAATTTTTACAAATTTGACCATCCGTGGTAACAGACAGAATAGTCCAAAGATGCCAATACTAAACATAAAAAACATCTTCCACTAGGTGATGGGTTAAAGCTGCAATGACTATGGCAAGTTTTAGGGGAAATTACAAATGGAAAATGTTCACCATGACTAGAAAAGTTATTAAACTATCTGCATAACTATTCAACTCTTGCAACCATGTCCGTATTAATTCTGTAGGGGTAGACAAAGGGTATCTTGCACCTGCAGCTGTTTTACTGCCAGAAAAATTTCAGTTTAGTGAAAAGATTTATTTTTTGTGGACAGCACAGTAGGGTATGTGTCAGCCCTTGAAGAGACTAGCATTGAAAATGTTAACTGGGTGACCCTATTAGCAAGGCTTACCATGTATTTAGAGAAAGACTTCCTGCTGTTCAGTGCCCTGTACAGTAGGCAGAAACAATATTTTGACAGTTATCTGATGGTGATACAGAGTCATCCAAGCAAAGTTCCACTAGATGCCACTAGGCCACTAATTAAAGTAAGCAACAAAAACATATGGTATCTTGCAAGCCTGTGGAAACAAGGGTGTCCTAGAATCCTCTAAGAGGCACAAAATGGCGGAGCTCGAGATTTTTTAGGACATCCTTGGTACTGCCCTGATGGGTACGTTGGTTGTTCTCTCAACATCAGAAGAGATTATGATTGGTCAAAAGAAGAGCCACAGGCTTTTAAAGTTCAAAATGCCTAAATGAATTTTGCTGTGACTAAAGTTATAGTGTAGCAATAAACCTGGTCACTGGTGAGCAACCTTTTTGCTCTCAGTCAGATAAGATAATAGCACTGTATGTGCATAGCAATAGAATTAAACCTTGTGTTAAGATACTTTATTTGAGTAATATAAGTTAGAAGGATGTTTTTTTGTAAATGTATTAGGGTATTATTCTTCTTATTCTTAACAATAACCTTTATTTATAAAGCTTCAACATATTACACAGCGATGTACATTAATTAGGGGATGACAATGTCAAACCTGTAAAATAGAGAATTACAGACAATGACAAAGATGCACAATGCAAAGATATTATTAACCACCTGGGTGTTACACTGATGTCTAGATTTCTGTACCAAAAGCGTTACAGGTTTTCATGAATTTTTTTTTTTTAAATTGTAGACCTGTAACTTACAAAAATATATCCGAATAGGGGTCTAGTAGATATAATGAATATAAAAAATGTTTGAAACACACACAAAAAAAAATACTTTTAATAAAATGAAAGGAAAAACACAAAAATCAGCTTAAACAAGAATACATAAATGAAAAATACTGAAAATGCGATAATTCAGTATACTGTATAGTAATATATTTTTCTAAATCACCTCCCTAGTGTCCAACCGTCCAACGTCACATACCTATAGACAAAACCACATAAATATATTTTCTATTATTTTGGATTGGATTGGATACAGGACTTTGTATTCAATCCAATACAAAATGAGAACAAAATTCAAACTCTCATTATGTATTGGATTGAATACAAACTCCTGTATCCAATCCAATTCAAACTACATACTTTGTATTTATTTTTAATTATTTTGTATTGGATTGGATACAGGAGTTTGTATTCAATCCAATACAAAATGAATGAATGAGTTTGAATTTGAATTTCCCGCACACGCGCCGACGTCATCACGCACGCACAAGAAGCCTTGTGCACAAGGTCGGCTTTTTTTTTCTCCGCCGGCCGGCTTCTTGTGTTAGAAGCACCCGACGCTGGACGGAGAACGACGTGGGACGATCAGCGGGACCAGGTAAGAAGCCGGCCGGTATCTTACCGGTCCCGCTGGTATAGGAGACGGCACCCGACGCTGGAGAGGGAGATCGACGCTGGAGGACGATGCTGGAACACGGACCCGACGCTGGAACACGGACCCGACGCTGGATGAGCACAGCGGGACCAGGTAAGTGAGATTTTAATATAGTCAGAAAAGTACGGGGTTATCGATAGTTGCAAATATTTTTTGCACGGAAAAGTACGGGGTTAGCGGTTGGGGGTTAAGGATTAGGTCTTTCGTTCCTATTATGGAGGAAATAATAAGTACTAAAATAAAACAACTTGTAGTGGATATCATATCTTTATCTAAATTCTGTTTCTCCATTTGTGCTGTCTAGAGGTAACTGGAAATCCCTCAAGAGGAATGTCTACCCCAGTACCTACTATGCAATGCCCATCTCTCCGAGGGACCTATGAACAGGCAGTATTTAAATCATATGGGGAGGAAAATGAGGAGACCTACCCATGGTTTTAGGTAACTATTTGCATAGCCACTGCTGTAAGGCTTAGGTGGGAGTAAGAAAGCTGGTGAAAATGATATCACATGCTAACAGATTATCCCTAGTTTGACGTAGGTATATTTAAAGTTTTCTTAAACTTATTGTAAAGATATATTGTGATGACAAGTAAACATCCTACAAAAGAAACCACAATACATTTTGGTTTGCCAAAGAAAACCTCATTTATAACATCTGAAGAATATAAATGTGTTAGAGACTGAGAAAATACTTCCGTTCTTTTTCTTCCCCTTTTAGTTTATATACAATAGCCCAGTGATGCTTGTATATAGCAGACCTAAATGTAAAATAAATAATGGATGTCAAAGTAAATAATAATAGAAAAACCTGGATGTCAAATGAAATAAGTAAAATAGTACATTTTTTCTAGAGACAGTGAATTTGCATTGCTATTAAAAATGAGTTTTTATCAGAAGATGGCAGCATAACCTCATAAAATCACAGCTCAGGTACAGAACATACCGATTCCTTCCAAAATTAAAAATGAGGATGCACAGCCTTCATTTTCTTCTTGTCTTTGTACGTGCTGTCAAAAACAAGTCATACTAGAATCTTTCAGATAATGCTGGAAACACACATATCATTTTAAATGACATTCCGTTTCCAGCATGATTGAATATCTGTAATTATTATGTTGTTTATAAACCACTGAGCTTGGGTTTTACTTATCCTTTTAGTAGTGTGAAATGCAGATTAAAAATATAGTAAATATTTTAGGCTGCATTTGGTTTACCTAATAAATACAAATGTATAATATCCAGACTTACACTGGAATGATCAAAATAATTAAATGAATTATTATTATGTTAAGCCCCAGCTAGGGTAAATTAATTAAGGAAAAGGGGCAGTGTCTGATGAAGAGTGATTTGGATTTACAGATAACTAAACCTGAAATCTATATGTACAGTTACATCATCTGAATATCTTAGATTGTCAGTCTGTTTTCCAAATCTACTTGGGTTTATTCTCAATATCTGAATTTTCAGATAAATGTCTAAACAAATGCAAAATAACTAATTGGTGACTTGATTTTACTACTTAGTAAATATATAAAAACAACTAGCTAGAAGCCTGCTGTGTTCAAGAAAATCATTACCAGTATAAGAAGTGTTGTTCTACTCAACCTCAAGCCAGCACTGTGATATCAAAAGGGATCTGCTGCATCTTAGGGCTCCTGTCTGCCATCAATTACTTCAACTTGCTGATTTGCATTTAATATGACACATGCAAGTTCATGAGTAGGTTTATATGATGATGCACGAATGATGATGAAAAAAAGTAATACTGTTAGACGTCAAAAAGTTCCAAAAAAAGCGCTAATCACTGGTAACCTGCATAAAACATCCTGGATTTGTAACATAAAAACTAAATGGGGGACGTAAGGTCCATGCAATCTGATGAAGCAGATATATAAACCTGCAGTTATTAAAAAGGGCATAGACCTCTTGTTTGCCTGTTTGTACAGGGCTCTATGGTTGTTTTGATTCACAGACTCCAGCATATATATCTTTTAGATTCTTACAAAGATGGGGGCAATAAAAACCATAAATTGCACTAAGTAACCACAGTTTCTCAACCAGGGTTTTTCCAGGGGTTGCTGGGGGTTCATTGAGCATTGAGAAATATGAGCCTCTCCGGTCAGTATCCGATGACACCAATAATCGATTTGGATAGCTTTAGGGTGACATTCTTCCCATTAGCCAACAATATAAGCGGCATTCATATCATTGACTACAAAGATTACGTAGCATGAACTGGGCATATCATAAAACATTGGCTGGGGATTACTGAGACCTGAAATTGTTTCAAGAGTTGCCCATTATTAAAAAGGTTGAATTAGAATATCAGAATATACCTATTCAGAGTTATGGAATATCATTCGGAAAAGCTGCCACATTGTAACTGCAGATCTTTTGTGTTTGGCTCCCCAGGCATAAAGTTAAAGCCAATCCACTGGGAAAACATAAACTGCAGAATCTCCATTTAGTGGTTGCTAAGGATAAGCTTCTGAAGCAGGACCTCCATAAAGTGGTGACCAATCATAAGCTCATTCATTGCTAACGAATAGCAAATAACTTTTAAGAAATCCATTCCAGGTTTGGTGGATCACCCAGCTTTACTGATGAAAGTATATTCTCTCCAGTCTTGGAGATCTTTAATAAATTAGGCCCAATAAATCAGCCCCAATTTGCGTAAAGATTCCTGTGCTCTCTAGAGCCTGCAAGAGTCAGATGTTGCCTGGCACATGGACAAATATTTATGAGGTTATGTTTTCTTCACAAAAAGATATAGATACATTTCTTTATACTTTACATATTTATTACTTTCCCAGCATGGTCACTATTTCAGAAATGGTAATCAAAGGTTCTAAAAAAATAATAATAATGATTCTATGAAATGCTCAGTTTTCTTTCTTCATTATAATGTAAGTGAAATCAAAGTATTTTTCAAACAAAGGAATGGTATCTAACAAAAATACTGAGAAATGATTGCCTGCAGAACTCCAACATGGTAAAAATGTTGATAAATTGACTACAACTAAAAAGACTAAAGATGTGGTCAGACTGGCACTGTAGTCCATGCTTGGTGTCACCGCTCCTACTGTACAGGGCACACGCTTTGTCACCCAGGTCAACATCCCGAGGAAAATAGAGTGTGCTATTTTTCCCAATTAGAGGATAAAACCCTGAAACAGTGAACTAGACTAAATAAATATATCCTGTTAGCTGCTCGATTTGCCATTGCTTGTTACTGGAAAGCTTCCATCATTCTCCTTCAATTCACCAAAAACAAACTTAACTGGATAATGGTCAATGACAAATTAACCTGTACTCTTAAAAACAACCTTAACAAGTTCTACAGCACACGGGACCCCTGGTTAGATTATAATCATGTAAAACCTCCCCCCCCCTGTGTAACCCTTAACTCCTTATCCCCCCCCATTTTTCTCTTAATTTTTTCTTCAATTTGTTTATAATTTGTATGTTTACAAAGGGGGTGAATGATTAAAAGATACCTCTAACTGCCAACCTTTATGATCTCACTCTTGATATGGCTGTATACCTCACAAGTTTCAACTCTGTTAATATTGCTATTTTTGTACTATTGTACTTATTTATATTATAATTTTTATTGTCAATATTGGAAAACTTCTTTATCATCTGCTGTATTCATACTTTGTAACCTAAGAGGTGTTGAACTATGTTCAACCTCATATGTTTATTCTACTAATGTCTGGTTACTGGTTGGCGCTCTTCTTCTTTTGTTTTGAACCCCCTATTAGCCCCTTCCCCTGCTTTTTTTTCTTCCAATTATTCTATGCAAATTTGTTGTGTAATATAATTGGTTACTTTTATATAAAAAAAAATACTAAAAATATAAAATTAAAAACACGATACTGCATAAAGAAATGAAAAAAGGTCACTACTGACCAGGCATGACCACCGTCATAGCAGATTGCTTCCTGCCTGTCCTATCCCCCTCTACAGCACTTTTTTATTCTAGTGTCTTTCACGGTTGTTTTCCACAACATAAATGTAATGCTACACATAGCTTTAGTTAATACAGTCTTGTTTTATAATGTTGATGATGTGTCACCATTACCACTCCTACAATTGTTTTACTCTGCATTACTGAACACCTTCAGTTGAATGTGACTACTAGCTGTACCTAGATAACTGAGAATGTTTCCAGACATAATATTGATTAACAATAATAAAATTAATAATAATAATAATAACATCTCATTTTAATGCCTTCCTAAAACGCTCCATTTGAATGATGAATATCACACAATCTCTTCTCCCAAGATTGACTAAATAGGCACACAGCAGGTTACAGCCAAGCACTAAGAAATTTAAGCTAGTTTCAGACCTGTGGAGGGAGTGTTCTAACATGACCCTCGGTGGCTGGCATGCTGCCTGCACCACTGCTCTGGTTCCTAAAAAAACAATTGCACATTTAACACAGGGTAGTAATGAGCTTTTTTGAACTGTGCATTTATTCTGTATTAGGCTGCCTCTATATGTAGCATCTCACCTAAGAATGTAGTTCAGCAGCATGGGGAGGTGGTAACTGTAATCATAAACAGGATTTCGTAATAATAAACAGGATATTGTTATTATTAACTGTACTGCAAGCTCATTGCCAGTCTGAACAAAGCTTTAACATAGCCTTAACTTTTGACTGCTGGAGGATAACCATTAGAGTCTTGGTAACCTTACAAGCTAAGTTTTTTCTTTATCTGTTTCAGTTCAAATAAAACTTGTATGGGAACCGCTGTCAAATTACACACCTCTAATATACCTTTTATTATCCATTATAAATCCAAAATAAAGCCCCTTCCTGAATTCCTATCCCACGGATCTTAAGACTCTGAGTAAATATTTCATATTTAAAACAAGCAGATACAGAATGTATGGCAACAAAGTCTTATGCCTGGTGTCATACTTGACATATGACATTAGGCTCCGTTTGAATAATAAAAAACAGTTACAGGGATACACTAGACTGACAGATGCAAAATGTAAAACACTGCTGAGCCTAGCTTTGTGTTTTGTTAGCACCAAGGCATTGTTTGCCTCTCAGTGGCAAAGCTATTTCTCACTAAATGCTATTATAACCTTTCTTTTTTTTTCTTCCTCACAGTTATGGATCATTATATGCACAATGGAAAATGCTGTAAGTCTGCTATTATGGTTGAATATCCTGCAAAAGGAATTTCTGATGACTCATTTCTTGCTGTAGAAATATATATTTGTAGGAAAATAAACATATATGTTTTTTGTACAAAATATCAAAATCCGTTTACTACTAATATAAAACTTCACAAATGGTAAACATTGAAATATATCACTTGCTGTCCTGAATACAATTACACTGCCCATGGGAAATGACGCACAACTCATAAATTCATGCAAGAAAACAAATCTTTAAAAAAAAATGTCTATTCTATTGGCACATCTTCTATTTAACAGCATTGTGTCAACTGCTTATAAGCAGTCTTTTTTTCCGATCACAAGAGTGAGAATTGTGGTATGGCATAACATCTTTACACTTTTATCTCAAGGCTGTCTAGCTAATACCAGCCTCACCAGGGTAACAGTATAGCGATTTAAAATCTGTAACACAGTTACAGTACATAGGTTAAAAAAAGAAACATGACTTTCAAATGCAACATAAAAATAAATTGGCAACTTTTGAAATTTAGTTTTAGGATTTTTTTGGGAAAAATGTAATTTAATGAATTGAGTTAAATGCTAAGATGTTTCCTAACCCCCTCAAGGCAATTTCCCAAAATGAGTAAAAAGCTTAGGTGTTCAGCTAATTATCACAGATAACTGCATGCTTATTTAGTTCTGATGTATCTGAAACTACTAAAACCAAAAGATCAGCTTTACATCCACACAACTAGCATTGTTTAGAATAAGTTCAGCAATGGCAGCTTTCATAATCTCTTAGTGGTAATTATTTTGCTGAATCTGATAGTTGCTTTGACAGACTATTCCAAATGTTCACAGCTGTCATGCTATTTAAAGGTGAAATGTCTCTTTAGATGAATGGTGTGCCCTCATACCTGTGTGGTGACCTTAAAATGGACCAAAATTAAAGAGTGAAGAATTGCTGTTACATGTATCCTTTAAAAATACTAGTTTTGCCTAAGCAGTACCCTGAGACTTAGACTTTACTTCCTAGTCTTTCCTCCTGTGCTTAAAAACTCATAGCTTTATAAAAGTTGCATGTGATAGCTAAACTTGATGAATTAGAATGAGATTTGCTGATGCACAACTATGCTGCCCACTCTTCATCTGGATGAGGATTCTGCCTTAAGAAAGCAATACCTGGCTTTACCAAGATAGCTGCCTTCACACATTGTACATAGCAATATTATTACTCCAGCTAGCCTTTTATTTACACATACAGCTCTTTCTTTGCAACCCCTGTTTGCAAGGAAGTCGCCAGTGTTAAATGACGTACTCTGGTATAATAAATGAGGATGACACATTTGCTGGCTATCCTCCCTTTTCTATCCACCCAGGCTGTATGCCTGGATAAGGGTCTGGTTGAATTTTTTGTTTTTGTTTTAATAAACATCTTAATAAATGTGTTCTTTAACGTTAACATTTATATTTTATCTGACTTCAGCAGACCTAAGCGTCATCATTATCATAAACTGACGTTTTATTGTAAAATATTACGATACTTTATCACATGTTTATAGCTAAATTGCATTCCTCAGGGTGTGTTTTACATGCTGACTATATATACAATTACACATATCTGTGTAATATATGTTCAAATCGCCACTTGTAGTCTCCACTGAATGCCAATGTAACCTGGTGCCAATGAAAGATTGGCAGGGATATAGCATTGTTATCCTATAACATTTAATAAATTCTAGGTATTATAATATTGAAATCTGAAAGATTGAAAACGATTGAAGGGGATTTTTTTAAATTGCATCAAATAATTACAAACAATTTCACAATGTAATCATTATCAATTGTCCACATTTACCTTAGTAAAAGTGCACAGCATTCCTGCACGCCTTTCCTCCAGCCTGCTGGGGCCCTAAAAAAACACAACACATATTGATAATATTAGTTCTATTAGGATGACTTATTACACATATAGCTAAAAAAAACAAACAAATAAATCAAATAAATCATTATAAGTTCATTTTCTGGCTCCCTGTGTTTAAATGAATTCAGTTTCATTGTTCTAGCATTGTCTAGCTAGTCTTTGCTATTATCAAACTCGCCATTTTTAAAATCTCTAAAAATCAGTGAGAATGAATGAGAAAAAAAAGTCTAGCTTTTTGAGGACCAGTGGATGTAAGTAATGTGAATCAGGTGCTTTATTCATATTCACTTTGTTTACATTACATGTTTGTGGATCTATGAATTGCATCCATACTGGCAGAAACATCCAGAACCAGAAGTTTTATTTTGATAAGAAAAATGACATGTGTACAAAGTCCTTTTTGCATCAGTTTTGTGGGCTGTAAGCGGTCAGGCAGGTTGGAAAATTTAATTGCGTTTTAACGTGTGTAGCATGTTAATTTTTTCTAGGTTTGGTTTTTTTGATTCATATTTTTCAATCAAATCTTTTCTATTGCCATTTAAGTGAATAGTAATCACAAGTAAATAATATTATTTTTAAAGGTATTGATCATTTTTCATTAAAATTTGATTTGACCAAATAAAAAAAAAAAACAACATAGAAATGTGTACATGAATAATACTACATTGGGAATCCCCCTACACTATATCATGCCACACTATCCTACCCCATCATATCCCTTGTTCCATCGCTTCACCCATCTCTTCTTTTCTTATTTTTCCCTTCTTTTCCCCCCAAACTACTTGTGAGGCACAGATGTGTGATGTGAATCTTTCTTCTAACTCTGACTTATTTATTAAAGCTCTACTAGGCTGGAGAGGATACACTTTCAGTGGTGAAGCTGGGGGACCTAGCAAACAAAGAATGGACCTGGAGAATTCAAATAATTTGCTAGCAAATAGCAAATTACTTTATATAAATCTCTTACAGATTTTCTCGATCACCCAGCTTTACTGGTGAAAGTGTATCCTCGCCAGCCTTGGAGAGTTTTAATAAATCAGGCTCTATTTCTGTGCTTCTGCTTCTTCCTTTTATTTCTGACTTCTAATCTGGAATAATGGGCCCTGATTTATTAGGCTCTCCAAGACTGGAGAGGACACATTTTTATCAGTAAATCTGGATGATCCAAAAAAACTGGAATGGATCTGATCCAGGATTTAAAACATTTGCTAACAAATAGCAAATGACTTTTAACAAATCTGTTCCAGGTTTGCTGGATCAATCAGCTTCACTGGGGAAAGTGTATCCTCTCCAGCCTTGAAGAGTTTTAATGAGCCCAATGTGAGAATGCAAAATGAGTTGTCTTTGTTTTTGATCTTGTCTTTCACCACAGTTGCATTTTAAATATTGTAAATGGCTGTCTCTTGCTACAACATACTTTCTAATTGGATTGTTCCAACTTGTACCTCGTACTTCATGTTTTGTCTTTCAAATAAAAACTCCTAAATACACATCCTATTTACAAAAAGAAAAAAAGATTGCGGAAGTATAAGTATGAAAGGCAGCTGGTAGCATATACTTTCTTGTTGCTTCTCATAAAGGCTATAATGTAGATGTCAACCTGTCACACTTTGGGAAAAAGCTCTGCCAAAGTACTAAATATTTCAGAGTTTTTTCTTGATGGAAATGAAATACCAGCTGATTTTCTGCATCTCAGTGTATGCTATTCCTTTGGGAGCATACGTGTGATAATGTAGATATTGCTTGCATCTGGATTTTATTTTTATTTGTTAAGTAGTTCATTGGGAAACGCAACACAGTGAACTGGTTTTGTTTTAAATGTAAGGTGTTGGGTAAAATATATGAACCATGCCAGGGTTGTTGCCAGCAGTTTGCTAGAAACATATCAGAAGCCAGAAATAAATGCTTGCTTTGGGTGTAGTTAGCTTTCTATTTATGGTGCTGAAATAATTACAAACATAACAATTGGTGTCAACTGGCTATTCTACCATAGCTAAAAAAAACACAGATTTGCCCAATATAAATCTGGCAAAAAAAGTAATTTAAGTTTAGGTTAAGTTCAAAGTATTCCAAGTTTTCCTTATACTCCATATACACAGGTATTACACCCCTTATCCTACACAAATACACTATTTTACTTTACTGGCATTTGAAGGATGTATTTAGCAAGTGAAAATATTAAACCTCTTTAGTGAATCATAAAAAGTCACGTGCTAATGATTATTCTGTTCAGTTGACTAAATGTAACAGAAATATTGACTATTCATATCTATTCCATAATGATTCTTTTTTATTCTTTTAGAATAACCAATCCAATACTGAAAATCTATATATATATGGTTTTGGGCAAATGCAATGTGTCTTCCTGCCAGACTGTATCTTCGAAATGTTGGCACTGGCAGGATCAGTCATATGTTCTGGAGGGATGAAAATGTATTTTCACGTAGATGAAAGATTTTTCTTTTTCGATTATTCTGCTTAATAGGGCTGCAGCAGCCTCACTGGGTATCACTTGCCAAGTCTTTCTTTTTGGCCATATAAATGATAAAAGATCTTGCATCGTATTTACAATCAGTCTGGTGCTCTGGTGTCTAATTTGGGTGATGTACTCTGTGTACAAACTGTGAGTGTTGCAATGCTTTGGTGAATTTCCAAGTTTTCTTGACAAGATCCTATGAAGATTAGTTTGCCAATGATGCAGAACACTCAGCAGACACTGGCTTGCAAAATGAGAAGAAATAATTATTTATTGGCCACACAGGAAAATGTAATAATAATGCATTGAGTAATTTAGAGTATATCACAGTAGACATTGTACACTGTGTAAAAACACTTGACTATTGGGTTGTAAAGGACACATGAACCGTGTTTGAAAAATAAAGCAGATAAGTTCAACACTGCTAATGTCAAATGTTTACTTTCCTAAATATCTTTTTAAAGATTTGGATTCACAATTGCTTCTTTGAGGTATTACACATTTTGTGTTCTCTATTTTGCTAAAAGAAAGCACCGGTGATAGGAGGAAGGCACCAAAGTATAATTTTCAACATTTGTGAAACCTAAGGCCAGGCCTGCATAATATCATTACTTGGGGTGGATGAATGAATCACTGCCATTGAAAAATTGGGTATGGAAGGTTCTCCACCTGGAAATATTTCTGTGAATGTCAGACTCAATGCTTTAAAAATAGACTCTTTAGAGTTCAGGGTCTAATGAGGCTTCTTTCTGCATGTCTAACAGAAAGTAAAAAGTAAATTATACATTTAATGTTTTTTCCTGGTTTGATATTTTTTTCTTTATCCCTACTACTATTGAATATAAAGTAAAACACATTTAATGCTACAAAAAAAGAACTGACAAAAAAATACAACACAAAAAGTGTTGAACAAAAGTACAAAAGAACAACAAAATAAAAGCAAGGAATAGATGGATTAGATGGATAAGAGTTCTTTGATGGCTCAATGATCAAACGCACTGGCCAAGCTCTGTTTTATGTTGCAGCCATGCTTAACAACTTGTATTATTTATTGTCTAGTAAGAGCATTGCTCCCCTATCCAATGATGGACAAGGATAGACATCCTCTGACCCTTGCGGCTACACATTTGCCATGTTCATTGTACATTGTACAAATGTTCATTTTAATTTTCCGACAAGTTTTACTCTGCAAACTGCATAAAAAAACTTTGTGGATACTTTTACCTTAAAGTCAGGGATAAATATATTAAACATTGACATGAGTAGAAAATCTTTAAAACTTTAAAATGAGTAGTAATTATTTCCAGTACAGAGTATAAAGTTAGCAACTATCATTATTGTTGCATTCTTTTGTCTTCAATGACATTTTTCATAAATGAGGTGCACAGCCAAGTTTCAAAAATGTCAGGTATCTCAACCTCTGTATAGATATGTGTGCTTGTACAAGCATAATTCACACAATACAGAGTTTTGTTTTGCTCTATTATATGTATTTATCCTCTTCACTGGTGTGGTCAAACTAAATTTTTTTAAGATCCCACCAATAAAAGCACTAAACCTTGGTTTTCCAAAATAATATTTCCTGAAAATGTAAATCCTATAGACATAAAATACACCAAACGTGATCAGTTTACACAAACTACAACATTCCCTCCTAAAGTAAAAATTAAAATATTGAGCAACAATAGTCAAACTTTTGGGGGTGTAATGTGCAGATGACTGGACAAACTTTATATTTACCCTGTATTAATATTTTTTTGTATTTTAAATGATAAATTCCCACCACATCCTACTATTTGCAATTAAGGGTCAAACTAATGGTGTATTGGACTAACTTGAACCTTCCTGCAGGAACCACCCCAAAGGCAAGCCTTTGCTCCCATAATAAATAAAAGCCTGGAGCGGCCTAGTGAAAAGGAGGTTGGTGAAAGGCAGCCATGACCAGGGGGATAAGGGAAGCATAGGGAGTTTTTAAATAAAATGAAGTTTTTGATAGTTTAATTGAAGAAGGTAGTTGATTGGTTGGAAGTTTGAAAAATGGAGAGGAGAAAGTAGGGGTTAATAGAGGGAGGGAAGAAGTTTGGGGGAAGTTTTAGGAAAGTGAGGGAGCAAGCTTTCCTCCCACCTGCCCTGTGTGTTAGGGGAAGAGTTGTGGTTAGGGTCTTCGGAGGACATCTTTAAACGGGTGTGGGAGAAAAGAGAACCAACAGAGGTGTGGGATCTCCAAAAGGTTATGGTAATTGGGACCACATTTAAGGTGGTGTTAAGGAGGGGCTAAAAGTAGTATACGTGTTCTCAAGCCCATTGGTTCTGCGGCTGAGAACAGAAGTGATGGTGTTTGGTCTCCGAGGGTTCGCAACCAGGAAGAAGGAATGGTTTTGAAAGGGTACAACACTTTGAGTTAAAAGGCTCAGGTTTTTTGGAAAAGTGTAATTGATCTTTTTACTCAGGGATTAATAATGGTTATTTATTGTTGATGTTATTATGCTTGTGATTCAAATGTTTTTGGTTGTGAAAATGTTTAAAATAAGTTGTGCCAATAAAGCAGTCATTATGGACAATTCCCACAAAAGGAGTCTGTTAGTGTAGTGTGTGGTGGGGAACTGAGAAGGGGTTAAGGTAAGGAAGGACGTAGAGGATGGTAAGAATAGGGAGAGCATCCTAGCTACCTGGGTTATGAAAGTAGAACTATAATGCACCATCAGCATTCTCAGGTTACCTTTTTTTTGTGTATTTTTTATGTGCTTGGCCATTTACTATAATTATACCATCTAATATAAGTATCATTTATGTCCATTAGGAAAGGTTTTATTGGTGGTGCTCTCTACCTTCCCTATGGGGGTGTGGCATCTGCAATCAAGGGATAAACCATTGGCATTTAATATATGAAAAGAAAATCTTTTGTAAACTAAGTTTTGCATTTGTATGCTACTGTATATGTCTTTCATGGCATTTTAAATATTTTTTTTTCATTTTTAGCTAATATGCCAAATATTTTCTTACATTTCAACCGAGATACCGAATGCACATTGAGCTATAATACTCTATACTGCAGTGATATGTCAGCTCTTGGATGGATTGATCTGTGTGAATATATCAAAATGTTTATTTTAAAATTATAAAAGTGAACAAGTGAACAAGTTTATTTAGGTTTTTATTTTATTTAGGATTGTTGTCACTGGACCTCCATGGATGAGTAACCTTCTGTTTGTTGAACAATTCTGAGAGTGCTCAGCTCTGAGAACTTCTGAGAACTTCTGATTTGATGCTTGCCTTGGTGTGTGTCGGGTGATTTATTTCTAGGCCATAGTTCTTTAATAACTGTAAATTAGTAAAATAAAAGGGTTTTTACAGCATCGCCTTGTTGTTGTTGTCCTGGTTGTTTTGGGTACCCTAATATTTTGCTATTTTGCTGGCTGTCATAATGTTGAAAGATTACATTTGGTATCTATTTACGCAACACAACCTCATCTTTTATATTTTGCATGCGCTGAAGTTAACTTAATAGTGTGTTTTCCTAAAGAAATTATTACACTAATATCACATTACATAATTCAATTGTATGGATTTTATTCTTTTAGAAAACATTTATTGTTTGGAGTTTTAATTATGTTGCCATGTAATAAATGTGCATTTGATTGTATATGCAAAAAACATACAAAAATGACGGCAGCAGTGAAAGGGTTAATGACAGAACATCAGAAGTTGGTGGAATTAAAGGGCATACTCTAAATATTTCATAAAAAGCAGAAACGCATTTTCTGTTGCTGAATTAATTCCACAGACATTTACCGCTTGTTTCCATTCATAAATACTGATAGGACCCTTTCTCATTCCCCCTTTTTTTCTATCAGCTCTTGCACTTCAGTAAATGACTGTTAGCCTTTGCTGCTTCCACCCGACCCCCCCGAGCTATGTTGCACAGGAATTGCAAGAAAATGAATGTCGGGTACTTACATTTATTACCTTTAAATATATATTTCAGGGTATATTAATGAATACAGAATTGAGTTATTTGTGTCTTTTATATCTGCCTAGACTTTAAAGGATAATATAAGTCAAATTCAATTTTTTAAAACAGTCTTGAACACAATAAATGAACAACAACATAATATTTTTTGTATGACCTGCTCATGTTATAATGAGTGGTTGAATCAACAACAAAAGTCTGAGAGATCATTCTTACTCAGGGCTAACGACCTGAGGGAACGTCCGCTCATGTGATTCCATAAAGTTTTAATGACAAATGTTCTTAGGTAACTGTATTCAATGCAATCCACTTTGTCATTCTGAGAATAAATAGAAAATATCAAAACTAAGAAATGAACTAACAGGGACTTAAGGATTCATCAGATTAGCTGTTTGCTATGTTGTAGAATCAAACTATAATCAGCGATAAGCAAAAGGTAATTGGGATGCCACTGACCTTAGGTATCTCAATCTGAAGAGATGCTCAGTCAGCTGCATTTTATGTATCCTCTGCCAGAGAAGATAATTACATTTTGTGTGTAAATACCTTGATGCTGGAGTAGTACAATTACTCAGGGCACCTAATGTAAAATACAAACTGAAACACAGTTCAAATAAAAGCAAAATGTAACCTTACCTAATAATATTCATATTACAAAAACAGTTCACGTGGCACAAAATCAAAGGTTTAATCTTACATGGTTACATGGCTACTTTTTTATCACTAATTTATTTTTGTATAGAGGGAGAATTTAAAGGCATGAAAATTAACATTTTGGTGACCAAAATAAGAGAGGAGCTATAATGGTAACACCAGTTCTTTGATTCTTGCTAGTGCTGTGAGATTGGAAATATTGTATATATATATATATATATATATATATATATATATATATATATATATATATATATATATATAGTCATAGCACATGTTGGCACTGGGATGAAGTCTTTCTTACCTTTGCTTTTCCAGTTCATCCCTGGACCATGATTCTTCCTTTTACTCACATGAAATGGCTACACAGGGACCTGTCCTTGGGTAAAACTGGCCATAGCAGCCTTTTTATTAACAACAAAACAGTTTACTTTCTTTTTAAACGCAAACATTAAAACAAAACCAATAATATTTTAACAGGAAGTTCTAACAGGTATTTGCAGGTCCATGACGGTACAGCTCAATCACTACCAATTTACCTGGATACTCCTGCTCACCCCAAAAGACCACCAACCGCTCCCACTGGGACCTGGTGACGGTTCACAGGTATCCAACTGCTCACACCGAGCCTCACGACAATCCCCATGAGGCCCACTAATACCGGAAATCCATACCCTGATGGAATCTGCACTCCCACTGCATTGTATGCATGAACAACTGCCATAGACCTGCGAAAACCGACCCACTGCCATGACAAATAAAGATCCTCCATAAAAACTCCTGACAACATTGGGGAGGGAGGGTGGGAAACCTTTTCCTTTCTCTTTCAATAATGACTGACCTTCCCATACTTTTTTATCCTTTTATTAACTGTACCTCTTTGACCCCTCCTCATTCTAACTTCGTCCTATCACTCCATCTCACCCCACTACTTTCACCCTATCAGATTAACTCTCTCTAGACTCCCCCGCTCTCACTGTCATGTGGCCCTTTGGCCATCTGCTGCTCCAGAAAGATTTGTCTGAGGTATTGAGAACCAAAATTATAGAAAGGCATGGACAACCCCAAATCCATCTCAAAAAAGTCCAAGTCCATCTCCAAAAATCTTAATGTTCCTGTGTCCACTGTGCACAAAATTGTAAAGAAGGTTACAGCCCATGGCACTGTAGCCACTCTATCTGGACATGGACGAAAGAGAAATATTGATGATATGTTACAACAAAGAATTGTTCCTCATCTGCTTCGGATTATAGCCTTCTTCTTGAGTTTTTAATCCTGTGTCAATGTACAAATACAGCTTGCTTTAAGTTCTACTTGAAATTGCAATAAGTTTAAATATTTTTTTAATAACTTTAATAAGAAATTTTTTACAGGTTCATTTAAACTTCAGATGACCTCCTTCTGATCTGTGTTGATCTTTTCTTAAGGCGCATCAACCTGATATAATTTTACATTCCTACTAACCTGCAGGATGAGGAAATCTGTTTTGACTCAAAAAAAACACAGGCCCCTAATCACAGAATTGTAGTTTGGTATGAATGCATTGAAGTATTTGGTTTTATTGTAAACAGGGTCATACCACAACATGAATTGCATGCTGCAGTTTTGGCATATACATAAAAATCAGTGCAATACCTATGTAGAAGATTATAATCAACATCTATGGAATCATTCAAGATATTATTTGTTATTGCTGTAATCTAACACTAAGGGGCCAAAATAATTTCACACATTAAATTTATTTTAAACTTAAATGAACATATCATATAATCCAATGATTTGCCTTTGTACATTATATTTCTCTATTATGAAACTAAGAAATTAGGAAATGCAATTTACCATTGTTTAAAAATGTCTGTTGGTCTATATGTGATTTGCAGTTTTATCCCTTAGTAACTCTATGCAGACACATTCTTTATTTGAATAGGCAGTACCACTGAGCTTGTTATGCAGAAATATGCCTCTGATATATTGAACAGTAGGAAAAGAATGCTTAAACACATATAACCATCATGATCAAAACAGCAGTCTGAGATATTCAGCCTGTATGTGTTAAGCCAAAGTGTTAGTTCAAAGGGGCGTTTGATCTATTGCTATAGTAAAAAAAAGAACCCCAATTTCATATTACCATGCTTATCAGACTAAGAAATCATTAAAAACAAAGTCTCCATAGACTGTATTTTTGGATTGCCCCATACTACTCTCAGCATGGTTTTATCAAATTAGTTTATGACGATTAAATCCAACACAGCTATAATAAATTAGTTTTTGCAAAATACTGATAATCTTTTTATTTTATATATAATTCCAGTTCATCAGATCATTAGTGTTATTGCTTTTTTATGCTAGGTTAATTTTGTACTGCTGAGACAGCTAAAAGGCTACAGACTTAAGACAATATACCAGGAATCAGGAGTTGAAATGTTTACATCTCCTGCGTGGCACTGCTTGAGATATATATCATAAATTACATTTTGGAGAACGTAAATCAAGTAATAAAAATATGTTATCAAAGCAAATAAAATTAATGAAAAGAGCCTACTGTCAGCATGATGTGCCATAAGGGACATTTACCTTGGAAAAGTTTGACATTGAAAACTTACAAATAAGTCATTGTTAATAAACCATGTTTGTTTGGTCGTAAATTAGAATTTTTTTTTCTAATAAATAAATATTTTCATTGCAGCCTAAAAGTTATGTGCATTCACATTCTGAACATCTTTAAAACAAATAATATTTCTAGTTTATTTTAAAACTAGCAAATTTGTACCTTTCATGAGCAGGGTTATTCTTGAGGTACACATCATAGATTGTTGAAATTCAATAAAATATTTTACTTTATTATTTTAATCATTATTATTATTAGTTGTTGTACAATTAAACTCCCTGATTCTAACCGCAGTGCTACATGATTACTGTTTTAAAATTCAACTCCTGACCCAAGTAGTGTAAAGGATTACTACCAGGGATCCAGGATGGTAAACAGCCAGCAGCCGGACGCCAGTTCTAGCCAATGACACAAGTTAAGTACTTGTTATACTCAATATGTTTTGCAACAATACAGGGGTGACATCAGACATCTAACAGACCCCTATGTCTATAAAGCTAGGACCTATCACCTACATATTAGTATTACATAGGGGTTTGGCAGCCTTCTTGTACTGGCAAAATAAAAATTTGCACCCCGTGAAACATGTACAACATACATACCACTTGCCTTACACAAAAACTTATGAGCTTTTAAGATTTTTAAGGAATAACTTATGGCAACCTATGAATATGGGATTGCTATTGATTGTATTCAATAACATTTGTGGAATTTGAACAGATAATGTAGTTTTGAAAAACATGAATAAATATTACAAAACAAAAATGATGCTGGACATTAAAAGGTATAAAAACCTGAAAAACAAACATGGTCTTTTACAGTGTTATTGTTGTGTTAACTTTTTAAAGTTGACCTAAACTAGGGTAGACCTTCTTTTTTTTGGGGGGGGGGGGATTAAGCCCTCCTCCACACTCCCCTTCACGGTGATCAAGACAGAATGGGATTGCAGAGCCTCCTGGGACACATACGTCATGCGGAAAATGCAGATCTCACACATGCGCAGTGAGATCAGCACTCTTTTTTCCCATTTATTGAATGCTACATTACTTGATTTTTTACCTGCACAGATCAAGATTGGGTGACGTAGGCAGAAGGGGGAAGAAGGTAAAAGAAGATGGCACCGGGACAAAGGAGGATTCCAGGACAAAAAGGGACCAAAACCAGAAAACTTCCAGGGTTTTTTTAGTTAAGTTCTAAGAACTGCTTTAAGAACTCTGTGATACTCTATTTATTTACATTGGGCCTGATGTATTAAAACTAGATAGACTATCATAGGTGAACCTTAGCGATCTAGTAAACCTGAAATTAATCTCCTAAAAATCATTTACTTGAAGGTGACAAATGTTTTTAATCCTGGACCAAATCTATGCCAGGTTTGCTTGATCACCCAAGTTCTCCCATGATAGATATCTATTCCAGTCTTGGAGAGCTTCAATGAATCAGGCTACTTTTTTCTATCTGTCTCTAGAAACTATATAACTATTCCCCACTATGTTAAGAAGAGGAGAGGATGAGATTATTCTAGTGCTGTCCTAGGGTAACAGCGTCTACATTGATATAGTAGAGCAAAAATTGTGCAAAAGGAGACTAATGCATAAACCACATCTAAAAACTGCTACACTACTATTAATTAATTAATTAATAAATTAATTGTTTTGGGTTTACATTTGCTTTTTAAAGATAAAATATTCTGAATGTCTTTTTTAACTTTTATGCCGCAATTTTTAGCATAATCACTCACTCACATAATCACTCGGGGGTCCAATTCAACCACAATAGCTTCTTGAGCTTGAGCTTACAAGGTAATGATACCCTGGGTGCAGACTAAAGCCAATGTACTGTTGTATGTTGGTGCTTACATCTGTTCCAAAGAGTGAATTGGGGGCAAGAATTACTACTGCAAGCCACAATTGTATTGGGTGGGTCAACTGATGGCTATTGAAGATGTCACAAAATTACCAAAGTACTTAATATGTGCACATCTACAATACATAAAAACACCAATAAGAAAAAAGTGCATAATTATTTTATGACTATATAAAAGAGTAAGAAAATAAACATTTCAATGACACCACATAAGTAACAGAAGTAGTAAAAATTAACATTGGTCCAAAAAAAATAAAATGACCTACACACAAGGCTGAGCTGACATTTTGTAGTTTGTATAATACTCTACACAGACAGAAAGTGATCAGAATTTAATTTGGTAAAGGGAAGCTTATTAAAAATGATATGATAAAACAAGGACAGGACATATCACTTCATCACTGATTAATGATCATTGCTACAAGAAATTTTTCAAACACCATGGCAACCATATCACATAATCACATTTAATTAATTACCGTTATTCAGTTATCAATTAAACAGCACCATGCACAGTATTTTGTCCTAAATGAAGGACAATATGTATGACAAGAAAACTACAGATTATGTAATTAAACCTGTTAAAATAATTATAAATATAGATATATATATTTATTTAAAAAAGTGGCATTGTTTTTTAATGTGAACATGAATCAATTCAAGAAAAAAAGTTCATTTTGATACCTTAATAGTTTTTCACTCCAGTTTATTAGAAAAATGACAAATATTTTAACGTGAATGTTGTGACTGTTATGTCCACCTCCAGCTGCTGTTATCGCAAAAATGCCTTGTCAGGACTATTTTTCCTACTTCTTGACTATATATCAAAGCATTTCCAATGAAAAGCCTGCCAAAAGGCTGTCTTTGTCTAAATTTAAAAGAAGCTACATCATAATTACAAGGAGGACCAAAAATTTTTAGTGTAAAATGTATATTTAATCCTAACTTTGTAGGTTCATCTTCTAATAATGTCTTCATTAGTAGGTGCACTCCATATATATTTGTACATCATGCAAGGTCCTAAAATTCAGTGGCTCTATTTGTGAAATTTAAAATGAAACAACTGTTCCTAATTATTAATATACACAGAACAATAAAAAAATGTATCACTAAACAGTACACCAAATGACCTATCAATCATGCAGTTGTGATAAGTCTTTATTCTGATCGGACGTCCCAGCATCTGCTGAGCAAGCAAATCTCAAAATTGTCCTGACCCTCAAATTATATCACATTTAATTAAAATATAATCTAAACTAAAACTAGTACTAAATTTAATACTTAGTAATTACTAAAACAACTTGTTCTCGGCATAATGATAGTTAAATCTTCAGTTCATGCTAACCATAAGGTTCATACCGCTGCCACAACTAAGCAAGAACTCACAATGTAGTTCTGTAAATATGATCAACACCTCTAATAAGTTTGATTTTTCATTTCTAATTAGATTCTCCAGCCAGTTCTGCAATATCAAAAGAATTATTAATTGGCATTGGCACATTTCAAGAAGAAACAAACTTTTAGCAGAAATCGTACCTGACAAGCTCAATGTTTTTTTTCTAAAAGTTTCTATTTTACATCAGTCTATTGGCCCCACCCTTGGTAAAGAACGCTCAATAAATACATTTTCAGACATCAGATGATATTTTTTACTTGTGTATGCTACAATAGTAAAGGTTTTCATGTCATAACATTTTTAATTTAAATCTACCTTTACTTATATTAAATACAAGTAGTAGGTAGGGTTGCATATAAAATAGTGACTGTAAGTTTGTTCTTAGGTTGAATTTGTATGTAAGTCGGAACAGGTACAATATTTTAATAAATTAAATTAGGACAGATGTTTATCTTAACATGTTATTAGGCAGCAAGGTGTCAGTTACTGTATAAAATCCTCACTGTGAGTTAATCCCAAACAAAGCAAAACAACAAAGCAAAAAAAAAACTTTACGGCCTAGACATTTATTAATTCCTGAAACAAGCTATGTTTTGATATGCAAAAAGAAACAACTGCAGTTTGTCTTGGTCATTAAAGAGTTAGAAAAGTTTGCAGAACAGCAAAAGACTTCTGCAAGTCATGCAAACCACCCCTCCCCCCCATCAAGTCTGCCTCTGTCCTGCACACGAACGAGCAAGGAAGCCTTGTGTCTTTAACTCGGGGACTACCTGTATATAATCAAATCTCTTATTACTTGTAGAACCAAACATGTCTTAATTCTTCTAGAATGTCCCTGCAGCCAACAAATGGTTGGCTGCACTACTAGGAATTTGAACATTAGGCTAGGGGAACCAAGTTGGCGGACAGAGATGTAGTCTGGAGGTCTCAGCAGTGGCATAACAGTGGCAAGATACCCAAAGCAGAGGCAGATGCATGGCCAGGTTTATAAGTACTAAAAACAGATGTACACTAAAAACAACTTAACAAACAATCAGTATTGGGCTTACCTTTAATTAACAAACTGCAGTCGCAGTCCAGGATCCAATGGTAGGCAGGCTGTTGTGCCTATATATACATATAAAATATATTGTGGGAATTAGCTTGACAAATGGTAGGCAACTAGCAGGACTGGATGCCATATCAGGGTTTTTTTGGAAAAAAAAACAACAAAATCATCCCAAGAGGAAGGCTTAACGTCAGCCGGGTAAAAATCAAACACACAAGCACTTATCTTCAGCTGTTCCATGTCTATAACAGTCCATTTTCAAATAGGCAGAAAAACTAGAGTCACCTTGTCTGTAGAGTCTTGTCTCTCTCAGGAACACTGTGGAGCTGCATGCGCTCAAGCCCTCTCCATTAGGGTCTTTTCCTCCTCCTCACACAGAGCACCTGTCTGTGTCTCTTCAGCTGAGCTCCCTCACACAGAGCACCTGTCTGTGTCTCTTCAGCTGAGCTCCCTCACACAGACCATCTGTCTGTGTCTCCAGCACAGTCACTCAGACAGACCACCTGTCTGTGTCTCCAGCACAGCCCTCACACAGAGCACCTGTCTGTCTCCAGCACAGCCCTCACACAGAGCACCTGTCTGTGTCTCCAGCACATCACATCCACTAACTGAGCTCCTGGCTCTATGTTATATCTCCACCCTCAGTGCTTCCTCATCAATTATCTCCCAGGTGAGAGTCCTCCACCTGCCCCTTTACACAGGAGAGGAATCCTGTGCAAATCTATCTGCTTTCTAGTACCTTTCCTGCTGGTTGCCTACAATATATATATATATATATATATATATATATATATATATATATATATATATATATATGATATTTACTATCAATGAGCATGCAGATACGTATTTAAATATACCATCTTTTAGAATAAAGCCTAACACTTCTTGTTATGGCTTATTGTCTGTTTCCAATCCATTCTTCCTTTTTTTTATTATGTTCATGTTCTATCCTGAAAGATTGTAAAGAATTTTCCTGGAAAAACGTGAAACAGTACAATTCCAGCTCACCGGGTGTATAAATAATCTGTGTTCTTAGCAGTGACAACCTTTAAGAAAAATGCTTATAAATTCTTACCAAGAATGAAAATCAAACTGTACAACATGACTGAGAAGTGACAAAGATGATGCCTGAAGGAAAATGATGTTTAGATTTGTTTGTCCATTCATCTGACTACATTTGTAAGGGTTAGACATATTCCCTGAAACTTAATAAAAACTTTAAAACACAATGATAGGAAATTTGCATACTTTTTTAGTTTTTACTGAATTCAGAATATTAACACTTGCATTGACAGCAGATCCTAATGCTACTTGACTCAATTTTGTCTTTAGAAAAATTTTGTAAAATCAAACAAAAGTTACATGATGATTTATTTTAAAATTGAGATTCTGTTGTATATTAGAATTTGGTTATCCTAGAATTAGTGATTAGTTTAGGTTAAGGTTATTGATTGGCTACAGCTGGTGATTATTCATGGTAAAGCTACAGGTAGGTTTTGTGTTGAACTGTTAATTTGTACAACATTCTCAAACAGAAATATATAAGAATATATAAAATCTTGACTTTTTCACATCTTCTAAAAGAGATAAAGAAAGAAAAGGAAAAAAAAAAAATCAACCCCAGTGTGTAAGGCCCTGGTCTGGCAATAGCAATCGCCACACACCAGTCCCCTAATCTAACGCCACACTCTTCCCCTATAGCAAGCCCCGCTCAGCATTGTTAGGATAGTTGTGCCGCCATAGCACATGGTTGCACCAAGGACTTCTGTGCGCAAGAAATGGTGTCTGGTGAAAAACCAGGACCAGGAGCCCACAGATAATACAGTACCAAGATTTAGGCAGAGACAAGTACAAAATACAGAACCACGTTATTTACAGGTAATCAGTCCACCAGACGAGCTACACAAGGTCAAAACAAAAGCAGAGTTAGGGTCACAGGCAAAAGGTCGGTCCAGGCAGCATACACTGCAACAGTAAATCTTACAAAATCACACACAAGCAGCAAGTCAGCCTAGCTTAACACTACAACAAGCACTGGGGACTGCGAGCAGGGAGGCTATAAAGCCAATGACTATGCAGGATTGAGTCAGGGACTAATCTGCTCATAAAATCCTCTTCAACTGCGCACAGTCTCAGAGTGTGGGCTGGGGATGCAATAAAATACATCTCAGGTCGCATGGCTAAAGGGAAGCAGGTTGCTGCTATTTCTTTGTTCTCCTTGCTGCTGCAAGTGACATTGCTATACAGAATAAACATTATTTGATATTGCAATGGCAAACAGCATGGGATCACCAGCCAGATAGGCATCTGCTAACAGTATGTTGGCAGCCTGCACTCTGATTAGTCCTGAAACCAGCTCACATTTTCATTCAGTGGATTATCAATTTTTTTCCCAAAGGGAAAGGAGCTCAAAAGGGCCTAAGATAGCCTTCCAACATTACTCAAATAAACTTTAGACACAGAGGGAGCTTCAGTAGGGGGTGCTTTTTGTGGTGCCTTCCAGTAGTCTGTCTATAAATGTAAAGAGCCTAAAAAAGCATAATTAAATATTCAATAAACAGCACAGAATCAGGACCATTGGTGCAACATCAAACAAAGTCATGCAAATGTTCGCTTTGAATGCAAATTGGTTAGTAGCTGATAAGAATCTTACTTTGAATGCCCATATTCATTTCTCTTCACAGACTCTCAATCCATGGCACTTGTTTAACCTAAACATGGTGTCACACATATTCTATCTAGTTTTGAAATATTTGTCTGCTTTGGAGCTCTAAAATGTATGACCAGAAATTTAGGAATTTGTATGCACACCAAAACTCTAGAATAATTTTATGTTTTGCTTTCTATAAGCTCGGAAGCATTAGTCCAATTATGCATGGATTTTGTTTCTTTGAAAATAATGGGCCATTTCTATTGAGAAATGTGTGCTGCAGTGAAAGACTGTAGTATAAGTAATTTGCTTCATTGTTTATAGAATGCCTCATTAAATGAATACTAGTCTGCTCTAGTATATAGCACTTTGACAGCAAACACAATCTTACTCAACACAAACAGATCTAACATAATGTCTCTAAGCAGTGGAACAATTTTACAACAAGTATAATTGGAAAGACATACATATTTCATTATTTTAAGCTCATACGCACAATGGTAAATGAGAAAATAAATCCTGTCTAGTGTCACTTCATATGTTTAAAGAGAGAGGCTTCTGACAGAAATGAATTTAACAAGTTGTTAAGTATTAATGCTGTTTGCTTATTAAGAAGTTGGAAGGAGTTGAGAGTAACGTACTATATTTTGAAATCATTCCAAATGTATATTTGGCTAACTTTACTAAGAATGACCTCATTTAGGACAGCCATATATTCTACTTTTAAGAGTTTATTTATTTTGGCAAATTTAAAGTAAGTATATTTGATTTTGAAAATACAAACTTAGTGTTTAAAAAATTGACATTCTCAGAAGTTTTACATATTTCTGATAACTGCAAACAAATTGGGGGGTTAGACAATATACATTTCAAAAAGATTTTATTTGTCTGGTTTTAGAATACTACAACAATGTTATCCTTCTGTTAATACCAATCTCCCCATCAGCCATGTAATGGAGATAAAGGTAGCCTTGTTTGACGATTAGCCTGGGTGACAACCATGGCAGGAGTGAGCATGGGACAGGTAACAGGGACAGGAAATGTGTCATTCACAATATTACATAATTAAATTATAGGAAAGCATACATGAAACAGGAATCAAATAGACAAATACTGTACCTCATCTAAGGACTGGAAAGTTGCTATATATCATAGTACATAAGTAAGAAATATAAAAAATGTTTTATGATATACCCTATTTCCCCATGTAAAGGATGCACTTTGTTTTGAAAAATGCGGGGTCTAAAATCAGGGTGCGTCTTATACAATGGTAGAGGCTTTTTTTTACTGCAAATCACGCTTTATCACACTTGTTTTCCCGATATTTCTTTTTTAATTAGAGTTATACAGCTACGGATGTCTATGCAGCACACTCGCGCTACGGAGGTAATAAAGCCATGGCTCAGAAAAGATTTGCATACAGTGCTGAATACAAATTAAAAGTGATCCAGTTTGCAAAATAGAATGGACTTCGTGCTGTTGAACGTAAAATTGGTCCTCCTCTAACTGAGAAAACAATCAGAGACTGGCTACAGGAAGAAGAGACCTTACAGAAGATGCCACAGAAGAAGAAAGCCATGAGAGGCAAGTCAGGAAAATGGCCTGATTTGGAGAGGGGATTAAAGATATGGGTTGGAGAGCAAAGGGCAATCTGAATTCCTGTGTCTACAAAGAAGGTTCAGCATGAGGCAAGAAGAATTGCTGGTGAACAAAAGTTACTGAATTCAAAGGAGGACACAATTGGTGCTTCAGGGTCATGAAATGACATGGACTAAGCTAACCAAAAGATGCCTGAAAGCTATCAGCAGAAGGTCTTTGAATTTCATTGTTTTGTCATTCAAAGTCGGAAGACACATCAGTTTGAGTTGGGACAGATTGCAAATACGGACGAGGTCCCCCTTCAATTTGATGTACCAAGTGACAGAACTGTTGATAACAAGGAGGTGAAGACTGTAACTGTGAAGACAAGTGGACATGAAAAGAGCCATTATACAGTTGGTCTAGCTTGTTGTGCCAACAGAACCAAGCTGCCTCCTATGCTGATTTTTAAACGCAAAACAATGCCAAAAGAAGACATTCTTCGAAGAGTGATTGTCTACGTTCATGACAAGGGTTGGATGGATCAGGATGGGATGAAGATCTGGTTTGAGACAGTTTGGAGCAGAAGACCAGGTGCACTCTTTTGCAAACCTGCTTTATTCGTGCTTAACAGAACAGAAAACACAAAGAAGATTGCTGCAGAGAAAAAAAACAAAACTTGCAGTCATACCTGGAGGCTTGACATCCCAGCTCCAACCGCTTGATGTCAGCATTAACAAACCCTTCAACGCTGCTATGAGAGAAGAATGTACCCAGTGGATGAAGGCTTCTGGGGACAAATCGACACCAGCAGGAAGAGTGAATAAACCAACTATAGGAGAAGTTTGTACCTGGGTGAATAGATCCTGGCATAGTGTGAAGATTGAGATCATTGCCAAGTCATTTAAGAAGTGTGGCATTTCAAACGCCATAGATGGAACTGAGGATGAGGCAATATATGAAGACAGTGATTTGTCAGACACAGATGAGGACAAGTCAAAGAACTGTCATATGGATGAGAGTTTTGGCAGTGATGAGGAGTTGAATGAATTCGATGAAGAATTAAGTTCAACACGGTAAGTTCAATAACTTTATTTATTAAAATTATTTTTTTTCCAAATTTTGGGTGCAAAAATCAAGGTGCGTTCTATACATGGAAGCGTCCTATACATAGGGAAATATGGTATATCACTAAAATAATGCACAGCCAACTGCATGCACCAAGTGCTTGCCAACAGTCGTAATTATTTCATGCCAACATCTAACGTGTGTACTGCAGGCCCCCAACATTATTAATCTTTCAGTCTCAAAAAGCAAGATGGTATGACTGTGGACAATATAATAAAGGGCTTTTTAAAGGTCAATGTGAGTGCTCTACGTAATCTGTAAAGTGCTGCATATAAGTACTTTATAGGTTTTTAGGTTTATAGGTCACGATATTTCTTACACCCAATTTTTATTTAAAACACGTTTACAAATTTCTATAGCCAATTATTTTAATGGGATGCTTTTTTGAATACTGTAAAGTACATATAATATTGTTCAAATAATATTACAAATATTTACAAATATTACAAATATTGTAGCTTTAAAATCAACTTTTTATCCAAGCTGTAGAACTGCCTAATCTATCTTTACCAAATAATGTAAGTAACAAAGCCAATTCTATTTGCAGATTTTTTCCCAAGAGGTGACATCATAACATTTACAACTGAGCTTAAAGTGGCATTAAACCCATGCTGCTTACCTATCCCCATTCCATTCCAAGGTGCCCTGATCTTCCTTCTTTTTTTTTCCTCCTCACAATCTTTGGTTTGTTGTTTGGCTGTGCCAGGATGATGATATACCTAGCACGGCAAAATTTTACAGCTGGGCAGCGATCATGTATTTTTCAAAGTGGGACGTCCACTCTAATGCATTTTTCACTTTCCTCCATAATACAATATATGTTGATTTTGTCTGAAACATAATTTACATGTTAATCACAATATATAGGGATAGAAAAAAGGGTGAGATTTTGTAGCTTATACCAATCATCCATTCTTCTGAAATGTCATGTGTCATAGCCTTTATTAAAAGACTGAAGTAAAGCTGCAGAATTTGATCACTGATCAAATTTGCAAATGACACTCTCTGTTAAATAAGATGGATTAAACACAACACATTAATATTTAATTTCCTACTAAAAAATGATAGTATACTATGCATCTTATCAACTATTTTATTTTAGTGTTGATTATAGTAAAAGTAAATATAGTAAAAAAAGTCATATTACACATACTTACATATACAAAAAAACATGCTATGACAAAAAAAGTCCAATAGCCCACAGCCTAATAAATCAGCCTCATTGCTTGTGTGTAGATTTCCTTCAATTATCTAATCATGTGAAAAGAAATGTCCTGTTTACTTATTTCTTCTGCACATGATTGGATAATTGAAGTGAATATTCACACAATTTATTGTGTAAACATTCTAAGATTCTTTATTAACTTAACTTGTTTGTGGAGAGGGTGAGGAGTGCTTCTGTCACTTCGACAGTTTGCTGACTGTTTTTCTGGCTTAGTCTCATATACCAAACTTACTTATACTTGTCTCCTATTAGGTCAGGTCTCTGATATCAGAAGAAATATTTGCAGTACTAATGAACTCCATGGTGGTGGAGATCAGGACAGCTTGTGACAAAGAGAATATCTTTTAGCAGTAGTACCATTACCAGTTAATTTTTGGAATATAGAAAGGCCAGATATAGATAAGGGTCAGGTTTGTCACAATTTTGGGTAAAATCCGCTCATCCTTAGCCACAATATTAAACCAGAAACCAGAAAGGTCTAACAAGCTGAAAAGTATGTGTTGTACACCAGGGGTGCATAGCAGTGGCAAACTGTTCAGCAAAAAATGGCATGAGTACATTGTTTAAGGTGTGGATTTTTTACATACAGTAAAAAAAAAACTTATAGCAGTTATAGAAAGAAGTTATACAGTGCACTTAAATATAATATAAGAACAAATGTCAGATATACGTTTCGGTATAAAAGAGAAAAAGTAATATGTAATGCCCATGCAGACTTAATACCAGATACTAAGAATTACCCTAAGCATACAAAATAAAAAACATTACAATGAACAGAATCCATATATACAGTAAATAATAATAAAATATATAGATAAGATAAGCTATGGGGCAATTACTTTTGTCCATCATAAAGGACAATTAGGTTAGGGGAGTGGAGAACCAGATGAGTTATGGTTGAGTTAAGGCGAGGCAGGTCTTTGATGCAGTGCTGAGAAAGATTTTTATTTTTTCTACTCGTCTATGTAGTGACACCTATGCTGCTACTAGTTTTGGCCTGCTATTATTTGCGGACTTCACACTCAGGTGTGACCATTGCAACTTAAGGTGCGTACACACTTCCAATTTTTATCGTTCCAATCGAACGACGAACGATCGATTGGGCAAAAAATCGTTCGTAAAAAAGTAACCAACGACGCCGATGAACGAGGAAACTCGTTGGAAACGAACGACCGGACCGGCGGATCGGATTGGACGACGATCGTTGAACATCGTTCGTGTGTACGGTCGTTCGTTGATCGTCCATGTTCAGAGCATGCGTGATGAACAAACGTCCGTTCACTTTCCTGTCGTGCACATAGTTCCTCTATCGCTTAAACGATCGTATCTATTGTGTGTACAATATCTACGAACGATCGTGTCGTTACCTCTATGTGCAGGGTCGGTGCTATACGATCGTTCGTATATATCGTGCAGGAACTTTCGTCGTTCGTTTTCCGACGATAATAATTGGAAGTGTGTACGTAGCTTAAGTCTGATTCAGTTTCACAGTTTATATATGTGTGACAGAAAACCCTTTAGGTAATCTTTTTTTCATTTTACCTGCTCATAAAAATTTAAAAATATCTGTATAGTATAACAAAGGGACACCTTTAAAAATAAAAAGGTCACCTTTGTTACTAGGTAAAGTACTGGAAGGTAGGTATACAGGGCAATAGTGTGCCTGCATTAAATCTTTAGGTTTCCCAGCTGGTTGTTTAAAATTTATGTGCTAGCACTAGTTTTTCTAGGAATCTGCAGGCGTAGGGTAGGACGGATTCCCATGTCCGGTTCCCATGGTTCACCAGTTTGTTTGCTTGTAATAGCTCGGAGACACCTTTTTTGAGAGGGGAGAACCATTGGTTGTGAAGCCAGTCGGAGTAAGTTAATTAAGCTAGCCAGGAGGATGTTCTTTTTGCTGACACTACCCCTACAAAGGAAGATCAGTTGGTTTATTTGCCACTTTTGTTTATTAAATATGGACAGGAGCCCTGAACTGAAGCTGATGCGGAGAGTTGCCAGCCTGCCAATTGAGGCGAATTCTTTACAAATCTTACCTCCAGCAACAGTGTGTACATTTGGGCAACACAAAGCCATTAAGGTCATCATTGTTAACCCCCCCTCCTAAAAAATTCAAAGAAAAGTGGATGAGTATACTTTTAGCAGGAGTGTGAATTTGTGAATGGGAAATTATTTTCCTGATACATTTGAGGGACATGTTTTAAAAAGCAATTGCAGTTACTGTTAATTCCAGCAATAAAGGAAAAATAAAGTACAGCAGAGTGATCACTCTTGTTATTTCCACCATTGAAAAGCAGAAAGAAAGGAGTTTTATTAGAATAGTCATACTATATTTTGGATATATTTCACAATTAGGAGCAACATGAGCAGAGTGAAAGCACTGGTGCTAGATGATGGGGTAGTAGAGGATGATTCTAATTGGCTCCTCAATCAGCTACAGCAACAGGAAAGATTTATTAGGACCTCACAAATATCAAAATGTGGAACTGCTTGTCCCTTACACATTGAAAACATCATTGAGTAGATGACCAAGTACAAGTCAGCTCAAAGGAAGGCCCCTTAAAGGCCTTTTTTTTCCAGGCCTTTCGGGCTTGACTAGGCTGCCTTTAATTGTGGTATCAAGAACTAATTAAAACAAAATACACATTTTCTTTGTACACAGGGGCAGACACTGTTTTAATAATATTAAACATTAAAAACAAACATCATTTCAAATACATATAAAATTGTGGGTGTATATAATGATCTCTCCTTACAGAATACCCCCAAAGGGTTTAAATTCTGAATTACTTCTCGACGTGTTTTGCGGAAAAAATCTGCTTCTTCAGAAGGAAGGAGAGGAGAAGTCTGATATTTGTACTTCCAGCAGCTGCTGATTGAATTACATTTGATATGTGATTGTTGTGTATGACTGATACAGGCTGAACTCCCTGCAAATAGCTAAATACACAGATACAAATGCAGAAAACTTGACTCTGCCTTGCAAGGGGGAGACCTAAACTTCTTCTGTTACAGTTTACTCCCCCCACCACCCTGTGACGTATAATAATAATATAATAAGTAGGGATGGGCAAGTGAGTTTCTAAAACTCAATCTCCTGGTGAATTTAAATGGCCAGTGTAAATTCCCAGATTATGCTTAAATTAAAAAAAAAAAAAAAAAAAAGGTTGCGGGCTGTGCTGATCAATGAATGCAGTTCCGTCTGCATTCATTGATCAGCTCAGTGTGCGATCCTGGCACTGGAGGTTAAATTGGGACAAGTCACCTGATTTAAAACCTCTAGTGCTCTCTGATTGGCTGAGGAAAGCTTTCCTCAGCCAATCAGGGAGCAGTAGAGGTTTTGAATAGGGAGAGTTGTCCCAATTTAACCTCCAGTGCCGGGGATCACAAACAGGATTCCCAGGGCTGCAAGAATGATTGCAGTCCTTAGAATCCACTGCAATCTTGGGGCACTAGAGGTTAATTAACCTCTAGTTCCTGGGATCTTCTCAATGAATACGGCAGTGGCCGCATTTTTTGAGAACAGTGTTTGATCCCCGGCACTAGAGTTATTAACCTCTAGTGCCCCGGGGATCGCAAACAGTAGGGTTCCCAGGGAATCCTGTGAATCCTCCTGTTATAATTTCCTTGATCTTTCGATGGTTTCAAGAGATTGGTTCGCTGAAATTTTGCGGAACCATCAGAAGTTTGAAGAAATTTTCACTCATCCCTAATAATAAGCTCTTTGTGCTGCTTCTTTCCACCGCCCAATCTCAAATCTCTGCATTACAGGGACAGCAAGAGGGTAATACCAATTCAAGTTCAGATATATCCTTGCATTAAAAATACATTTCATGATGAATTAATGATTTTATCTGTATCTTTCGTTTCTACCTTACTGAAATTTTTTTAAAATGTGGTCACCAAAACAGAAATCACACTGATACTGATTTAAATTGGGTTTTGAGTTTCAAAAACAGCCTTGAAGATTGAATACACAAGTACCAAAACTAATAACTTTCCTGCCCAATGCTGAAAGTCCCCAGCTACTTGGTTCTTAAATTGTGTTAAGAATTATTTTTTGAAAAACACAGATTTTTTTTTGCAAGATCACATTTTTTAACGAACTGCAAAACATTAAAAACGATATGTGGATACAGTTAACAATTCCATAAAAATCAGAGTGTACAACAATGAATACAAAATATGAATACAGTACAAGGGTATAAGAACAAAAATGAATTGGTAAAAGATGCACAAGAAATGTAAAAATTCCTCCAAATTGTTTATTGTATTATTTTCCCACTATGCATTTGTAATGGTTTACTTAGGAAGGGGAAGAGTTAGGCATGGACACATGCTCTATATTGGTTTCACCTAATAGACTTCAAAACACATTACAACTAAAGTTCGCCATGTGAAAAATTTATAAAAGGAACAACATGTGCCTATTAATATTTATGTTGATTTCCTCCTTAGTATTAATGATTTTAAGCCATGTCATATAAATCTTGTTTCACTCTCAAGCAGTCAAGCATTTATTATCATCACATGTCACAAATGCACTTTTATTCTCCATGCAGCACAAACCAGATATGGATGTTATTGTTCTATAGTGTAGAAAAACATTTATATAACAGCAAATTGGTCAATGTCATACAAACAAATAAAAAGAAATACAAAAATAAATAAAATACTAGTTGTATTTCTAAACTATTAGTGCTCTTTGCAAATATAATGATTACAAAATAATGGCAATACCATTGGATTGTTTATACTACATTGTAGTATACTATTAAAAATGTCTTAGAATGTCCCTAAAAGTATGAATGACCTTTATGTAGATCATGAAATGTTGTTGCAGTCACAATGTAAAGTTAGCATTAATTTCAATATATGTAAAATTGTAGATAAAACATGATTTGCATTTTAGCACATGATTTTGGCTAATAATTTCATATGGTGTCTTTTAAGGTCTCTTCCATTTTTATGTTGATTACATATTGGAAAATGTCTTCTTCCTCTGCAATTTTAAACTGATATCCTGATTGCACCATTTTATATGCTCTAACTCCTAATTTTAATTGCTGCCTATATGTAGTTATAGATTGCACATTTTTGAGATATAATTCTGTCTCTGTCTGTAGTAAAGCTTGATATTTAAACAACCAATGTTGTTAGTTACTATTTTTGTATATATTAGGCTATTACTTTATGAACTTATCCAAAGAGCTGCCCTATTTTACTTGCATCATTTTAGCCTGTGAATTCTGTTTATTGTTCTACAAAATGTGCAGATGCACATTTTGAATCAGTCTATAATTAATCCCTGACTCATTTTACTTGTGTTTTCCATTTGCATTAGAGGTTTTGTACAAAATAAAAAAGATTTTATGAAAGTGGTAGGAGGAAATCAAAATGTGTTAATGTCACTTAGCAATCCTTTCAACAAATTGGTTTAGTAATGCAGAAAAACAGAAGATTCTCATTATTGTCCGTCATTCAGGGTCTTTGCTGCTTCTTTGCAAAGTAACCAACAATAATTCAACAATCTTGCTGAGTTCTGACCCATAAAGAAACATTTAAAATTGAAGATTGGGTAGGTGAAGAAGAGCGAATATGTGACATATTATCAACACCTTAGTCTAATTTGCTGTTCACTAAAGCCACCATATATTTGCTACATGGTGTTTTTACCAACAAGGTAGTTGTCTATACTTTAGTGTGATATGAGATTCTTGTTCCACAGACATTTTAGTATCTTTGGGCAGAGATTAGCAGCTCTTAGTACCTTCTTTCAACGTAACATTCCATGAGAACAGCAAGCATATATGTTTAAGAACACCTTTTTACACTTCTCCCTTGCAAGTTATGTATATATTCAATGTAAATAACATTTGTAATTGGCTTGACTGACTCCATAATCTGAAGTGCCATATAAAAAGCCCATAATGTCATCCATCTTGGCTCCTTTGATCCACTCCTCTTGCAAGGTGAAGTTGATGTTTGTGTTACGGGTAGCTGGATACCAGCAGCTAATTGTGGTAGCTGACTTAAAGGGTGATTTGGGAACTCCAGTAAAGACACGATAAACCTAGGCTGAATACATTTATTTCTTGACATCCTTTATTTTCTTGACATTGTCGTAAGTCTATGCCTAAGGTGTTTTCTGCAACTGTTACTAATTATCTCCAATGTAATATTCTTTCTCCAGTTAATGTTACATAAATTATGTGTTATGAATCTTGATGCCACTGTTTGTGAACATTTCTGTCAACACACCAATCAACAATGTCTATATTTTGGGTGTTTTGCAGGGCACAATTATAAAAAGATGAATAAAGTATTATTCTTTTACTTTCTTCTCTTTTTGTGAATGCATGTCTCTTATCTATCTAATACCTGCATTCAAGCTCTTTCTTATACTTACCTAGAGAAAAGGCATAGGGTAGTCCGCCGTTTTACAAGTGTAAGCCCTATTTAACATGCCACTTATTTCTCCTACAACTGCTTTTGCCTATATAAAAAAGATTTCTACTTTGAGAAACATGGAAGACTTTAATGAAACACATGGACTCAATCAAGCAGATTGTTTGATATTTAGGGAACAGAATCAAGTGAAACCAATCACCAATGCTATTTGACAAATGGCAGCTGTTCTAAAATAAAGGGCTTCACGCTTTTATTCTTTTTTATCTACAATTCACACACAGCATCTAACATAATTAGTAGGTGTGTACTTCACAACCATTTGTGTTGTAACTGTCTCTTTATCAATGTTCTGCATCGCCAATCAAATTTTAACGTTTAGGGCAGGAAGTCTTTCCAAATTCATTGGGATTACTACAGGGACTTCAATAGGCCTAGGCACATGAGGCATGTGCTCTGGATTCTTTTTTTTTTACCAGCATCTAAACCGAGAAGAAAAGAGATGGGAATTTAGTTCAAACAGTGCAAAAATTACACATAATACATCAGTAAACTTGTATTACATCAGTAATCACACAATTGTTGTGTTCATAATTACAATTTTGGTTCATATACATAGGAATAAAGAGTTCCCGACTTTTGGAAAGTTGAAGTGGAACTAAATTGAAAATAAAAAAATCTCACTTACCTTTAATTCCTTAAATCTCTCAATCCCGCCGGAGATCATTATTAATATTACACAGTATATATATAGCACCATCATATTATGCAGCGCTGTACAAAGTCCATAGTCATTTCACTAGCTGTCCCTCAAAGGGGCTCACAATCTAATGTCCCTACCTCAGTCATATATCTTTAGTACAGTCTTAGGTCAATTTTGGGGGATGCCAAAAAACCTATCTGCATGTTTTTGGAATGTGGGAGGAAAGCGGAGTACCCAGAGAAACCCAACACAAACACATTGACTACCTTAAAGCTCCTTGCAGATAGTTCCCTGGCCGAGATTGGAAACTGGGACCTGCAAACACTGCAACACTGCAAAGCCAGAGTGCTCTGAGCCACCATGCTGCCCCAATCCTCCTTGAACCATGCTGTCATACTATCCATATTCCTGGTGCTCGAGGGGGCCATCCTCATCTGTCTTCTTCCTTCTTTTGGCTACGTCGCCCATTGTGGCTATCCAGACAGAAAGGGAGGGGCTTCTCCCTTTAAAAAAGGTGTTAAAGAAAAAAAAAAAAACAGTTTTGCTTTACATTAAAAGGGATGTCTATCTTGTATATAAAGTAAAAATTTTGATAATAGGTCCGCTTTAAGAACTAAACAAACATCAGGAATGGCAGTATTGCATCAACCCTGAGCCAGCATCTCAGTCCATACCATAGATGGTGACCATGGATGGTGTCTATACAAAGTTTCCTCTGTCCTGAGACAGTTGATGAGAAAAGCAGGTTAAGGTATTGTCAAGCGAGTACTGTGGTCTCTGTGAGAAAACAAAATACTTAAAAGCATTACTTTGTCTTTTATTGTGGTGTTTCTTGTACTTATCCTTAAAAAATGTTTCATGATTTCATGATATTTAATGTCTTCTGACGTTTTAGATGGGCACAGTGCACAAAATCACACATGTGTGCAAGCTACTATACACATATGCATGAAAACACCTGTTAGGGATTAAGAATCTTATCATCTTTCCTGAAAAATCACTGCTACAGTCAAATGAAAGGATAATTTGGTAAACTTTAGCAAATATATACACATTTTGTTTTGTATTGCACTCATGTATACCTCCCTTTATTAACTCTTAGTTAACTAGTGGACCCTGTGTATCTTTCTACTCCTTCTGCCTTCAGCTATTATTTTTCTGAATTTCCCCTTTACCTTCTTTTGTTTTGTTATATTAAATAAAAAGTGAAAAACTTAACAAAGCATTGCATGCATTGTACCATTAACATCATTTAAGTGTCATTTTAAAAAGAATGTTAGGGGATCCTTCAGTCAGCAACGTGAGCAAGCTTTAGTTACAATCTGGCTTTAATACCCTGATAAAGCTGTGGGCAAACTAGTTCAAATATACATTTAAACACACTTTATGCAGTTCAAGCAAGCTACATGTTTTTATACAACAAATACATACAATAAAAACCCCAGATAATATAAGATACATAGTAGTAGCAGATGTTACCAGCTGCTGCAGCCTGAGTAAGGCAACAAAATCTATTATACTTAATGAATAATTATGTGCAATCTTATCTAATCATTCCTTTCAGAAATTCTATTGTGTATAATTTGTTTTGAAATCTAATTGCATTACACTTCTTAACTGGATTTATTATGATTTGGAATGCTTCAGTTAAATGCATCTTTCAGATCTCAAAAACTGAAAATATCTACAACTGTTTTCTATTATTCCATCGTATGGCAAACCTTGCACAGACCACATCCAAAATAAAAATATCAATTTGTACCGTTTTTTTTTTATTTAGGCTGTTTTAGTCCAGTGAGGTGTTTACTTCATGTACATTTTTAAAAGCCATGTTTTTTTTCCAGCATTCCTAGGTAGTAATACTTTAATTTGGCAATGGGGAATTATGGTGGCTGGTATCACTTTGATTATTACCAGCTTCTAGAGGAAGTTTATTGGAGTTGTTACTGGTTTACTGTCCAGGTGTTCCCGTACAAATGCTTTATGCTTTATAAGAGAAAAGTACAGGCAAAGGGTATGTAAACCTGTACAACAAACCTTAATGTGATTCTATTTGGTCTAAAGTTTTATATATACCTTTTTATCTTGCCAGGAATTTTATCAACTGGTAGCTAGCTTAACATGATTTCTGCTAGTGGTGCATTTTCATTAGCCATAATCTTCCCAGCTATTTCTAAAGACTACAGAACAGTACCCCACAACTTATATTAACATGTTCTGTAATCCTGGCCTATGGTGCTGCTTCATAGATACAGAATGGGGAGGAAGCCTTGTCACCATAGAACAATGAGGGTGTTAAAAAGGAAAAAAGGGCAAAAGAAGAACTGCAATTTATTACATTTTTGTTCTTGGGTTTAAATTTTCTTTAATGTGTACTGAGGGAAATATATAGGCTGCCATTGCTGACCTCTAAAAATACAAAGGTCAGCAATGGGAGCCTACATATTTCCCTAAGTACACATTAAAGCATATATATTAAACCATCCAGATGTTGTTAATTATTTACCAGACTTTTGTTAATCATTTCTGAGTCATTGAACTAGAACAAATAATCAACTGTTAGAAGTGTTTTTTTAATAGTTTTGGGTTAGTGGCTCAGTGTATAGAAGTAAGAGGACCAGTATAACAGCTAGACAACTAGAATTCAGAAAGACGGGTTTATTTAATGTTGTAGATTGAGGTACCAAGAGTAAGACTTATGTCTTTAGTGTACAAATTAATGCACAAGGTGACAATGATGTGCAAATTGTAGCCAAACCAGGGATCAGTCTATGGAGATTACATCAGTGAAAGACCATCTCTGCTTTACTAATAGGGGTTTTTGCATTTTTCTTGATGAACATGCATTTTTTTTCTATGTTCTATAATGTTGGTAATTTGCTAGAGTGGTAGACTGTTCAATTTTTTTTAAATTCTCCTACAAATCGGTAGTATAGCCTGAGAAAACTTTTTACTTCTTTACTTAATCGGCCTGATACACATGTATCTACCGCAATGTTAGATAATGATTCCCTGTATCTTTTAGATCACTTTGTATAACGTTTCTCAGTTTATTTACAATCTTAAACATATTTAAACACTTGTGATTTCACATTCTTCACAGTCATGAAAAGTGTCATTCCAGTATTTCCTTATGTTATTTTTAGAGCTAAAAAAATGCAGATATTTTTGTATAGAAATTGCAAACATTATGCAGCACTCCATTACTGTTGATTCCTGGCATAAAATATAGCTCGGAGCTCTGAGCTTTACAAAAATGCAATAGTGTGCAGATGCTATTCCCTAAAGCAACAACATAGTAAAAGACATATGCTCCTTTTAGCACAGTAGGGACAAATATAGATAAAAAACATCATTTGTCCTTTGGGCTGCAATCAAACAGCAGTTGTTTGATATATAGCATATATAAAAAAGAATATATATATATATATATATATATATATATATATATATATATATATATATATTACTTTTTTTTTCTGCAGCTGACAGGCATAAGAGAATTTCCAATAATCAGTCCTGTATATTTTTGTACATATGTTTTAGAGCAGGAAATCAAAAGTCAGACCTCTGAAGTAAGCACATTTTTGGCTGGGTGATTGGATTAGTTATGAGTTACCCTGGCTGTGGTCTACCTGCAACCCAAGTAGCTCTACTCTATTCTGAACTCAGCTGCACACACTACCCTTTTTGTTTCTCTAATTCTGCACCTCTAACTGGGCCTGATTTATTAAAGCTGTCTGGAGAAGTTACCCTTTCATCAGTGAACCTGGGTGATCCAGAAAACCTGGATTTCTTGATTCTTAAAAGTATGGATTTCTTAAAAGTAATTCGCTATTTGTAAGCAAATATTATTAATCCTGGACAAGATTTATTCCAGGTTTGCTGGATCACCCAGGTTCACTGATGAAAGTTTATCTTCTCTTAATCTTGGAGAAATTTATTAAATCAGGCCAAATTAGTCCCTCCATGGCTAACTATCACAAAGAACATACAGTTGTGACTTTTAAGGATTTTCAGTTGACTGTAGCATTCTACTGCAGGTTTAACTGTATTCCCAACTGCTTGCATTATTTTGTGCACATGTTTGCACAAAATAATGCAAGAAAAACATATAATCTGACATAGATAACTTTAATCAGTAACCAACCCTATATTTATACGGTCTTCTTTGTTTTTTATTACTTTTACTTTTCTGAATGTGTACAACATCATATCAAACAAAACTGTAAAAATGTTGCAGCAAAGACCTCTTGCTGCATTAGTTTTACCTATCTTATATCTATCTATTATATCTGTCTTGTGTCTGATCCTCGAATGCCTTTTTTTGTTAACAATGTCTATGTAAAAACATTTCTTTTATTGATTTTACATTCAAACCATAGTTTGTGTCCATTAGACTGATGTTTTCACTGGTAAAGCTTTCCAGAACACCATGGCTCCTACCTAAATGCCTACCTGAATAAAAATATACATAAACATTTTATGTCTGATTGGAATATGCATATATTAAATTGATCATTTTAATCAGTTCAGTAGAGTGTGCAGATATCTTCACTTGATTTATTAATGCATATTACAAGCAGACATTCCTGCAGTGATCAGTGATTCAATATGCTGTATTTACACCCTAAGTTCAAAGGGATCACTAGCAGAAGACACGTACCCTAAAAATGACCTAATATGACATTTCAACATGTCTGAGATATCCTGTGCACTTTATTATTTATCATTTTTAAAATATTCATGTATGAACAACCCGTTATGAATTATGTTGCCTGTTAAGGTTTTCTTAGTATGTGTGTTGTAGGGAAATTATATTATTTTTTTCCGAATATACACTTTCTTTACTAATGCTCTTTTTGTGAAAGTTATATTTACCGGGGATTGGGTTTGTTCAAACAAAAAGCTATATATGCCTAAACATCTACCTGAAGCAAATATTTTACTGCTGAAAGACTGATGGATCACATAGTTCATATACTATAAAAAAGAGAATAGAATTAAACACATATCAGTAGGATATGTTTGACAATAGGCTATGTAGCATTCCTGGTGAAACATATACAATTTATGTTGATATTGTGAAGCTTTAGAAACATTTTTAATTATTTCATTCTAAGTTTTGAGACAAAAAAAAAATCATAATTTTTTGTACCTGGTACAATAGTGAAAAGAAATGAAAGCCTTTTAATTTGGTCACTATAAATAATTTTCTCTGATGGGGCAGGGAAAGGTAAAGGCAAACTTGTCAATGTTTGGTTTGTGAAGGGTTTAATGAAATCTAGAATTGTACCCCTAATATAGTCTATGGAACACAATAAATTCTGGACATTTTCAGGGCAAACAAGCAAACCACTTAAAAAAGGCATAAGAATTGTACATTACCATAGGGTATGTAAAAGGAGAAGGGTTTTTCATACAGCTTAGAGGGCAAAACAAAGAAATTACTTTATAACCTATTGAGGTATGCTCTTCAGTCTTGAAGCTTTAAAAAAAAACGGCCCATAGTGACAGGAGTACAAAAGGTTACCATCATTGTTCAACGCTTATGATGAAGCATTGTATTGATGGACAATGTGACTGATAATGGATTTAATTCTGGTGGCCGAAATAAGGTTCATTTTAGCAATCTGTAGGTATGTGGTGTTTTTTGTGTGTCAACCAATTGGCAGGAATTAGGATTCTATTAAAATTATTCTTTCTCAACAACAGTAGAAACCACTCAGTCACCATATACAGAGAAAAGTGCTGTATAAGCTGCAAGTGCCCAGGCCACTTCCTACATGACAGGCTGTCACATGGAGTGGGCCACATGCTTCTCCATACCCAGAAATGCTCTGTATTTACAATAACTTGTTTATTTGCTCTAAGAGGGTTATTTATTGTAGTTTAAAAACAAAAACATAAATGTATACCATATTCCTTGCTACTACCTTTATTTCTTTACAGGCATTGAGAAGGAGGTACTGTATTTTACATTACATATTACCGACTGCTGGTTTTAATAAAGCTCCACTGATTTACTAACAAATAGCAAATGGCATACATTGCAGGAAAAGAAATACATTCCAGGTTTGCTGGATCACCCAGCTTCACTAATGAAGTGTATTCTCTCCAACCTTGGTGAGCTTTAAAAATTAAGCCCATTGCTACAAGCTTATAATAAGCAATAAGGGACTAAAGATTCAGGAAATGGAAGACATGTACAGTATATTATAAAAATAATAATTATATTATAAAATATTGAAAGGGCATTTAGGAGAAAACAGAACATAAACCTGGAATAATTAAACACACAGCAAGGGCAGACAGAAGGAATGACAGCACTGGTTGAATAAACTATATAACTAATGAATTAGTTTATTATAATATTTGTCCGCTGTAAATTTATGTATGTTATCAAACGTAAACTCTTTCCTTTAACACGAATTCTTGAAGATTTGGATTCTGTCAGTGTTCACACATAGCATTAGAGAATTACAACACTTTCCAGCAGAATTTTTCGTAAGGGGAGATTGGGTATTAAAATAGTTGAACAGCAAATTCTTCAGACATACTGTAAATGAGTGAATGATAAAAGACACTGGGCTTGAGGTGAAGGACAATAATTCTCAGAAGACCAAAGATTTTCTGCTTCTATAATCAGAAAATAAATCTCTGGTTTTAAATCTAATGTACAAGGAAAAAGGTAGATTAACTTTCAAAAGTAGATCAGAGAGGCATTCAAATAAAATATTCAGGAAACTCTTTTCAGCAGGATTGTCACTTATTGCTCAAAATCTATTATACGTCTATTAAAAGAAATGTTCTGTACTCGACCTTGAACATTTTTTGCTGATAAAAAAGAGAAAACACTGTATAACTACATACATATATATATATATATATATTGTGACAGCAATGCAGGATTGGTGGTGAAAGGGAGATAATTTTGCCCAAGATTCCTATGTGAAGTAACAGATGGAAGACTCTCACCTGTGGGATAATTAATGAAGAAGCACTGAGGATGGGGATATAACATAGAGCCAGGAGCTCAGTCAGTAGTTCAGCTCTGGTTAGAAACACAGACAGGGGTCTGTGTGAGAGAGCTCTGGTTGGAGACAGAGACAGGGGTCTGTGTGAGGTCAGCTCTATTTGGAGACACAGACAGGGGTCTGTGTAAGGGAGCTCTGGTTGGAGACACAGACAGGGGTCTGTGTGAGAGAGCTCTGGTTGGAGACACAGACGGGTCTGTGTGAGAGATCTCTGGTTGGAGACACAGACAGTCGGTCTATGTGAGGGAGCTCTGCTGAGAGACTCAGAAAGTCCTTCTGGGTGAGTGAGTTCAAGTCAGTCTGTTTGAGTGAGCTCAAAAGTGAGTAGAAGGTTGCTGGAAGCTTGGTTTTGAGCTGACAGGAAAAAGCCCTCCAGCTGATAGACAGGGATGTCTTGATGTATAGTAAGTGCCGGTTAGGCAAGGTTTTCTTTTGCTGTTTTTGTTATTTTATCTGCAACCTTCAATAAACCTGGCTGCAAGCCAGCTTAAGGCTGATACCTTGGTGTGTGATCTGAGTTGGATGAACCAGACGAGTGTCCTTTGACCCCAGCAAAGGCGATCCTGAGCGTAACCCCTCACAATATATATATATATATATATATATATAGTATTTTATTTGATGTTACCAATCATGGTGATTTTGACTTTTGACATTATTAGTAAATTGAATCACCTTTTATGTTAAGCTGGGACCACCAGCTAGATAAAAAATAGATAGGCTGATACACTAAAGGTGAAACTTTCTCCCTGGCCTTTCATTACTTTAAAGAGAAACTGTAGTGTATGGTATTTAAAAGCATATATTTTGATTTGTTAAAGCAGTATTGTACTTCTTAGCTTGGTGTACAGAAATAAAATGCAGCTATTGCATAGTTTTAGGTGCATTAGAATGAAGATGCAAAGCCTGCAAGGTAAATGATAGAATATATAAAAAATTACAAATTATACACAGAACAGTTTCAAAAACATTAAAACGCCCTAAACAATGTTATGTACATAGAACTGTTCACTAACATGGTAATTTTAGTTTTATGCCATACTTAAGTTTTGGTAGAGGTGGGGGATTTATTTTATAACTTTACATAACTTTTAATGATTTGGAGCTAGGAAAGTGTTTTTTAAAAAAACATTGTCTGCTAAATGTGTTTTGATGAAAAGCAAAATAGGAAAACGGGAGCATAATATTTATATGATGACAAAAAAAGGAGTTTGTATATTGTGTTAATAAAGGAAGCCAACTGATAAAATTCAACATTGGGTTTAGGAGCTGAACATCAGGATCAGCCATAAGAGTTAAAATCTTGAAAGATCTATACCCAAAACAAATAGTACCCAAGTGATCTGGAACATAAACGTGTGAATTGAACTGTTATTTCCCAAATGATACATGCTCAGCACAAATACTTTACTTGAAAGAATACTGAGTTACTAAGGAAAGAAACTAATAAAGAACAGAAGAAAGTTTTTTTATTAAATATATTTAAAATCAAAATTAAAATCTTTTATTAAGTCAACCATTTCTTAATAAGTGGTACTGAAATAAAAATCTGCTGGGCAGGTCTGAATACAGTAAACAAATTAGTTAGAAGTGAGTTATTTGCTGCAGCAAAACACATTCAAGCAGATGTTTTCTAAAACTGCACAAGCCTTCTGGCATTCCAACTCTCTTAGGATACTCAAAACTTAAAGTATATTAGTAATAGGGAAGAAAGGGCTCCTTTCTAAAAATATTACCAAGTCTTTATGCCAAGTGGAAATAAATACCAATGTTTTATGTTGTCCAACATTTCCAAAAATGTCTACATTTATTCTATATTGCATTCAAGTGATGTCTGTCAATATTTTACCAAACGCTCTGAAGATATTCAGAAGAGTCATCACCATGATTTAAAATGTAAGTGAATGAACTAAAATTATTTTCTTGACATAACTAGATGATACAGTGTGAGCAGAGGCTCTGTATAACTCTTACTATCTAATATAATACCTCAGGATGGAACAAAACAGACAATGGTTGTTTGGTTTAAAAAAATCTGTTTATGTGTTTGATTTAGAACTATTCAAACTGCATAATAAAGAAAAATATTGGTTACCAACTTGATAGATTCTACATTTACCTGCACAGAGATGAAAACCTTCCTTGTTTTATTTGCTTTGTTTATTTGTAAAACATATGTGTACCTTTAAAACTGCTATAACATTTAATTGCATTTCATGCAATTCTGGAAAAGACACATACATTTACACATTGCAATGTAAACACATGATGTGTAAACACATGATGTGCACAGAATGTGTGAACATGCCAGTTTACAGCTGTAGGTAAATCCTTTTTTTTCTGTTTACCTCTCCTTCATCTTTCTCATTTCTGCATCTGAAGCCTATGTGTTATCTTACAGCCTAGCCTTTGTGACTGATGCATGCTTAAATGTACAATAGAAAGATTAAAAGCTGATAACAGAGGTACTAAAGTGAAAAAAATACATAAACCGGTACCTCCCGCAGGGCAGTCCGATCCATCCAGGGGTGTCCGGCATCCGGTCCCGCATTGTCCCGGGCGCCGCCGTCTCTGTCTCTTCTTCTGGGTTCTTAATCTTTTGTCACCCGACCTAGGCGAAGGATCGGGTGACGTAGGATGGAAAAAATCACTTCAAACTTTATTATAATAACACAACTTTACAAAGAACAATTTATTTATTTTGACAACCTTTTACACATTTTTTCACATATACTTATACAATTACTGTTTTATTATCTAGTTACTTCATGAGACTCAAAGGTCCCCTGAAGAAGCCTTAAGGTGAAAAGCATCGGACTGCTACACATGACTCCAAATCTATTGTAACGTTTTTCTGCATAGAGATTTATTATCTAGAACGCCAGTCCTATGAAATTCCCCTTCCAGCTCTGCTGAGGGGGTGGGTGCATATTACTACCTGTACTTTAACTTGACTTGATTTTATTGTGTGTATGTTAAATGACTTAAATTATGACTTACCTTATGAATTACACAACCAGTTTGCCTCTAAAGCCCCAGCTCTCTTCATTATTCATTTTCTTTAGGGAAGCAAATTAACCTGTTTTTGCATGTGGAAGGAAACCACAATGCCAGGAGGAAACCCATGCAAACACAGGGAACATACAATCTTCTTGCAGAGTGTGTCTTGGCCCAGATTCGAACCTGGGTTTATAAATTATAGTTACCTGGACATTAAATTATAGCTACCCCCCCCCCCCCCAAAAAAAAAATGGAATATGTTCCAGAATACCAGTCCTTAGATGTAGTAGCTGGATGTGTTTTCTTGGTTTCTCAGTTTTTACTTTGTTTACTCATTATAATTCTGCCAGAAACACAAATTCTGTCCTTGGATAGATTCACTTAATCAAATCAGAACTGTATCCATGGATAAAACAGTGTTGCTATTCTAATCAGCTCCCTTAATGTGGTCTTACAAAGACCCTTTTCATCTCCCTTACAAAGGAGGTTTTGTGCAGTTCACAGAAGATATCTTGACACAACCCAAAATAAAAGTAAACCAACATATCACAGAAAAATACATTTACAACAATCAGTGATGGGTACTGTCTTTCTGGCAGGTGATCCTTTCTCTCTTTTAGAACTACAAGCACTACTGGCACTGTTCTAGATGTGTAGCATGTAGCCCTTGTGTAAGGAACACACTAGTGATGTGGCAGTTGATCATGGAAAAGTTAGCATCTGACACATTCAGAAGTGTTAAATAATGAAGATTCCACCCAAGGCTAATTCTAGATTTTTTGGTGCCTACGGCAAACATTGAGAAAACAAGCCCTTTTTTCCAAAAACAAACAAGCCCTAGACACAGGCAAGCCCCAGTACAGACCTCAGTAGAGACACCCGAACAAATATTTGTATAGGACAATTTCATTCACCAAGGACAGCCCATATTTTGGATTGTGTTCACATATTGTTGGCTCGGACTAGTTTTCTAACACTTGCCAAATGTATGTATTGAAAAATGTCCAATACATTTGCCCAAATTTTCCCCAGCGGAAAATTCATATTTCTACATCTATTCTACAATAGATAAATGCTTTCCTTTTGCTATTCATCCTCTTTTTGTTCCTCTTTATATCCTCTTTATATCTCAAGGAATAGACATGGGCTTGCTGTATTTCCCTGTTGATTTGTTTGCATAAAATAGTTTCATGTGGGGAATGTCTTGCTCCTCAAGAACCTCAAGGGAGTTCATCTGCAAATAATACATGGGCAAGCTTACTCATCACCACATAAAAGAGGAAAAGAGTGCTATTGTAAATTCTAAATGTGATGGACATTTGACCTAGCAAGCTTCTAATAGAAAAGTATTCTCCCAAGGAATGTTTATTTTTAAATAGAAGACATTCTGTTGAATCTTAGAGGAAATATGCAAGTTTTTTCCATTTTGAAAACTTTAATAAACCCCCAAGTACCAAAGCAAATAATGATACACTCTTTTCTCTTTTGTCAGTAACTGCTATAATCTCTACCTGAGATATTTAGACCCTAGACTTGTGATATGAAACAAGCCTGATATCCCTAAGTATAGATTACCCCTATTGTACTAATATTGAATATTTTTTTAGAAATACATTTGAAAATATTCTGAAGGAAGCCTGGCTCCAACAGTGCAGTACATCATATCCTATTTACACAAACCATTATTGAAATGTGCCAAGCGCACAGGTGGTATAATTAAAACGCAAGGCATGACTGATTGAAGATTTGTAAATACAAATTGCAAACAGAGATCTTTCCGCCATTTTAATTTCCACTCATTTACTTGAAATTGTTTTTCCTTTAGAATTCACTAAGAACAGTAAGTCATAAGATGTGACACTTCCTAGGAAGTTTATGACAGTTCTTTTATTAGTAAAGCAGTTATCCATCCAGGTGCTCTCTACAGCCAAATGAACTTTATAATGATTTCAAGAGGCACAAAGTGACAGCAATTTAAACTGATAAATCAACAAAGTAAGAACTTTATTTTTTTCTGCCTTCTGATTACTACTACTATTCCATCTATCCACAACTCATCAGCAAATGCAGATACCTTTACACTCAAGTTCATTAGGTATCAAAATGGCATAGGCCTACTTAATTTGAGTTTTGGTGATGACATCTCTCGAAATTTTTTTTTTTATATCTGGTCCTAATATAAATAATATATTGTAATATTACAATATATATTGTAATATTACACTATACAAGGGGGTGCTGAGAAGTTCCTGGCTGATGAGATGAAATAGAAAAATGAGTGTGGGGCATATGACAGCCTAATATCTTAGTATGTAACTGTGCAAATATCAGATCTTTGCGATTCTTAAAACTGTTTTCTCTTTTAGTGAGAAGCTGTGATGGCAAGGGCACAAGCAAGTTTCACATCGTTGGAGTTACGGGCCATGTCACAAACACGGGGGGAGAAGTGTCCTTCCTTTTCACTGGAGAAACAAAAACCTAATGACAGCCTGTAACTCCAACGATGTGAAATTTGCTTGTGCCTCTGCCATCACAGCTTCTCACTAAATTTTTCTATTTCATCAGGAAGGTGGCAAAGCCAGGAATTTCCCAGCACCCCCTCGTATTTACAAAATCCTAACATTAATAGCAGAACTTTAGGTTAGAAAAAAACACTTACCTTTATAGGTGTAAAGCAGTCGATCCCTTTGGGATCCTAGGCCAGTAGGTCCTGAACCGTTCTTTATTCCTTCTTCTTTATTCACGCCTTCTGGCGTGGACTAGACAGCAGGGGCCGCCATCTTCTCTCTTCTTTCAGGTTCTTTTTTTTAGGAGTTCGGGCATGTACATAAGGAACCACTGCAGAAGGAAAGACTGAATGGGAATCCCACAGCCTCCTGGGACATGTGATCCTAGGTACATATCCCAGGAGGCTGTGGGTTTCCCATTCAGTCTTCCCTGCTGCAGAAGTAAAGATGAATGGGAAGGGGTCTTCCCATTCAAATTAAAAGAAAAATACCTTTCAAGTGTTAATTGTACTTATGCAGTACAAGGCATAGTAAAATGAACATAAAAAATGATAAATTCAAGTTGAAATCTGAATTTGTAGGGAGTGAAATGTGCAGTGAATGCATTTCTTGATACATGAGCAGGGCAAACCTTCAATACGAATCAAAGATAAATCATTCATAAAATCAGATGGGATATTGTGGGATAATTGTTTTATATACTTTAATTATGTTGCGCAGTAAAGTACCCCACTGGATCTCACCTAAATTTAAAGTTTTAACTTTAAATAAAAGGGTAGACAACCCTTTTATATACATTTTGGGTGAAGGGTGGGGTAAAAGGTGAATAACCTCCCCTTTCTGTCTTGATTGCTGTGGCAATAAAGACTGAATGGGAGCGCAGAGCCTCTCAAAATACATACTTCACGCAACACGGTGGCTCCTGGGCATATTGTTTCACTGAGGAGAGAGAGATGCCAATCTCACGCATGAACAGGAGGAAGAAGGAGAATTTCAGGACAGGGCAGGACCTGATCAAGGATTTCCCCAGCGTGACTAAGGGATCTTTTTGTTTGGTAAATCATTGCCAGTTGAACAGTTAGTAAAGCTAAATCTATTTAATAGAGTCCATAATAGTAGTGCAAGCCTGACGTGGGTTAGAACACTTCACTTTATATAAAATTTTAACAGTACAAAATTCCCAGGCCCAACTTTTCCAAGGAATAGTGTCAATTGAATAAATGCTTGCGCACATTCTACCATTGTATAAGTTTTATTTTTTTTAAATGGCAAAAGAAGGTTAACAGTGAGAACAGATAATTATCTGATAAAAGTTTTAACTTTTTAATATGACTTTAGAGTTAGGCCAATCAAAGGCACTCTGTGGACTTCTTGTTATACTATTACTGATGCAGTTTTCTAAAAATGTTTTGGAAAAAATACACAAAGGGTAGTGAAATAAAGAAAGAAGACACATACCTCTTCTACTTAGCCAATATTCAATTATTCCCAAATTTTATCCCAAAAATAAAGTTTCCTTTGCTAAAATTCATTGGATGTCCACTAAATGAATTTGCATGTTGCATGGAGTTGCTCTTTTTTTCTAATAGGAATAATTGACAATACTAATAATATGTCTATTTTTCTTTTTCATTCTGTATTTTCAACAGATATTCTCCCTAATGTTTGATTTCTGCATCTTTGTACATGTAACCAATAATTAGCAGTTATATTACCATTCATTTTAGGAAATTGATTTTAAATGATAGTGTTCTCTTAGTTTTTTCATATGAATCTTTTAAAATGTTTGTTGTTAGATAATGATTCCAATAGTATTTGACAGAGAAATAACTGTCATACTCCTAGAATGAAAAGCTTTCATTTGTTGGACAAATACTGTGTCTGAAGTTAAGGACGTGATCTACAGGGCAAAATATTGCAGTATCATTGTGACTGCAGTTGTTGTCATGAAACTCCAGCAAAGGTTAAAATATACAGCAAGCTTTTATATACCATATAAAAATGCTGCCAGTTGGCTCTTAGATTCTTTACAATGTCTAAAATGATTCTGACCTTGTTCCACCTTTGAGAAAAGTTAGGCTATACTTTTAAACATAGCACAACTTCTTAATGGCATGTCTTTGATAAAGGAAAAAATAAAGTAATTCGATTTCCTTTTTTTAAAAAACAACATAAACGTGTACACATAAAATAAAATGGATACTATGCGTAATAACTAGTATTTAAAGTTTCTGAAAACTAAAGATTGTTTCACATATACACCCATTTCACAGCTGAAGAGTCTAGAACAGAAAGATTTAAGTGACTTTACTTATTTCACTGATCTTACCCAATGCCTTTGAAAAAGGCAACTTATCTTCAAAGCTTAATATTAATATTCTACTACAGTTACTATGCATACTGTATATTGTTTTTTTTTTACCTAATATTGACAATTTGTTCTAGTGTAGAATAGAAAATGAAAGTAAAGTCTTTTTCTATTCAAAAACATATTTCCTAAGCAAAAATATATTCCTATATTTAGTATTTACCTTGCTAATGCACACCATTAGGTAGGTTTCTGTCATAGTTTTCACTGGCAGAATTGTGGGCCCTCCATGTTACCAGTCAACTTGTTTAGGCAACATCCTGAATGTCATGTCACTCCCTTACTGTATATTGGAAAATCACATAATTGAGCAAAAGATCGTGTGAAAAATAGGTACTGATACCCAAAACCAGAGGGAGTCCTACTTCCACTAGCAGATGGTGCATGTTTGTGGAAGATTCTAGTTCTTTGAGGCAACAAGACATTGTTTTCCATGGTGCAGATCAGAAAGAAAAAACAGATCAAAAGAGAACCAGCAGATATATAGTCAGACCTGCTGGTTGGAGTGGGATTAAAGGTAAGAGAAGCCAATAAAAAATGTATTTCCCCTTCATCAAGGGAGTTTTGTTTTTTTTTAAATAAATTGGCCCATTTTGAGAACCTTAGACCACATGCCAAATGTAGCAGCCAGAATCATTTTCTCTGATTGGTACTGTCGGGAGTCAAGCAAGGACTCCTTGGCATCGAGAACAAGTGGCTGAAAAAGATCCCCATTCCTAAACTGATTTATTTTATTGAATATCAACTGCTACACAGTGGTGGAAAGCCATGTAGTGCATTTTGGAGCAACATACCACCTTTTATCGGGCTGACAAGTTCAGGTGCCTCTTTTGCTTTTCTTTTCTCATACAAGTGGTACAGAATATGTAAAGCTGAATTCCAAGGGAAAGGCGTGTCACATATAATTTTGTGGAATGGGAGAACATTTTGCCTCTGCAAGGTCATACGTGCATTTTTTTGCTGTGTAGGATCTGCTAAAGGGGGCACAGACCTTTCTGACCATGGCCAAGATATCTTACAAGTCATGTCTTGCAGTTTCTCAAAAATTTGTTCATCCCACATTTAACACAAAGTAAGTGAATTTTCAGGGGTGCAGCTTAGCCCTAGTATTGGCCTATTGCCAAGAATTATTTTGTCAGTTTAGAGGCAGTAGGGGTAAAGCCAGTGCACAATTTATTTTCCCATGGAGGAAAGCAAATTGTCTGCAGTGTAATTCTTCCCTTCCAGACTGACTAGATAAAGGATTGCACGGCATTGCCTTAGCTTACATATTCTGTATTGCGTAATTGCACATTTCATAGGTTGTTTAAAGGAGCTGGCTTTCACCAACTAGTATGGCAATGACTGTATCATCAGTAGCTTGGTCAGGAGCCCATTCAGTTAGTATTTAAGGTAGGTTATTTAAAAAAAAAATCCAATGAAAAAGATCCATTTTATAAAAAAATAATTTGTCCCTGAGACTCTTGCTTGTTTTATTGTAATTAAAGAATATTTTGTGAGCACAGGCTTGCAGCATAGGTTTGCCCTGTATGTATGGGATTTGGTTTGGTGTAACCATGCAACATTAAGCCTCCCCTTTATGATAAAACATTTTTGTCAAACCAGCATTTTGGATAGATTGCTTTGCAGACAAGCTCATGTTTTTCCTTTTGGTGCCCAAGAGTGCACTCTTGACCTGAAGTAAATAATTATTTTTGTAGAGGACATATCAAAATGAAAATTTTAAACTATTTCTTTATTGCCTAGGAACCAGAGATTAGTTGAATACAAATCAATTATTTACTGCAAATAATTATTTCCTCCCTAACTAAAATTGTATATTATCCAATATATATTTAAAAAAGACATACAGTATGCAGTGGTTACTAATTTTTTTACCCTTTTTGCTAACGGAGGTCACAGCTGTTGAATGATAGCCATATACAATTTTCAAAACTTATGTCAGTTTATCACATTGTGTAACTGTATTTGTCTATGCCAACTATTTATGTTTAGCAAGGTAGAAATATTTGTTTACTTATGCTATCTCTATTCTGGTCATAATTAGTCTCTTTAAAAACTGTCACTATAAAGTCAACATTAAACTTGTTGCTTCCAGCAGTTGCAAAATGTAGCAAATTGCTTACAAACAACCTCAAAGAGCAGCAGAAATAAATGAAGAGTAGTGGTAAAGGATATTATTACATGCTGGTAGTAAGATACTATTATATGCCAGAAAAGACAAGTCACAAAACTTCTGATTACATCTTGACATAAAAAAATGAATCATATTCTCTGAAAAGGCAAACTGAAACTGAAATCGAAACATTACATCAAGGTTGTGACAAGACAATGGACCTGATCTACTAAAGGTATAGAGCCTGTTTAGCTAGAAAAGTGAATCTTCACTTAATATCACAAATTAAAATATTTGTTTGTTTTCAAAACAGAATATTACTAAACATAGGAAAACTATTTCCACTTTGAATGCCAAGTCACATGTAAAATAATTCCCTTTATTCACATGCAAAGAGAACATTCACATTTTCCATCCCTTATAACTTATACACCCTACTAACCCCACCCCACCCAGGTTCAACTGATCAAGAAAATTCCATTATACTAGATTTATTTCAGCCATACCAGGACCAAACCAGGGCTCAAACACTACTATATAAAAATAAAGCACAGTCACATAGTCTCAAGTGCTTTGGAAAATATTCCAGTGGATTGCTTGAGGATTGGGAAAAGAACTGGAACTGCCAACCTAATTCTGCAATTTCTACCTCTTGTCTATGGAATCAATCTTCATCATGAAACAACCTGGACCCCAACATAAAGTCTGCTGCCATCACCCTGAACTATCATTTTCACCAAGCCTCCTATGCTGCCTTTCTGATTTTGATTTATACAATCGTAAACCTGAAACTTAGTTTACAAGTCTCACTACAACACCCACTACAGTTGCTGCTCACATAGACCTTAGTTAGCCACATATTTGTTTACTGTGCTCCTGTGATTCATGTTTGTCTGTTTCAATGTATCATTCTCTGGTACTCACTCTGCTGGTCCTATTCCCTCCCCAGTCCATTAACTCCTTGTCTGCCTGCTCCTTCACTCATCTGCTTTTCCTGCCTATACTGCTGCACCTACTTTCTCTACTGCTGCTTACTGGTAACATCTCACCGAACTTTGGTCTCAACCACAGCCTTTCTCTTCCAGCCCATTTCACCAAGATACAACCTCCTTCCAACCTTATTCCCATTCACCAAACTCACAAATTATTACCCTTTTCTCTTGCCTTCTCTGGAATACCAGTTCTGTCTGCAACAAGCTTTATCAACAGCCTTCTCCCATCAAAATCTCTGAACTTTGCTCACTCTCACTGATACTTGTCTTTCATCCTCAGACTCTGCCTCTGCTGCTGCATTCTCCTATGGAGGCCTGCACTTTAAACATACCCTGAATCTGGTAACAGAGTAGGTGGCATGAGACTCATTTTCTAGTTAAACATATATAGGAGTCCTTCCTATCCATTCTCCCTCGATTTCACCTCATTTGATGTGCATTCCTTCCATCTTTTCTGCCCCCAACTCCTCATTGTTGCTGTTGTCTACCACCACCCTGACCCAATCTTCAAATTTTTTGAACAAATTGACCCTTGGCTCCCACATATTCTTTTCCATGAGCTTCCCACCCTCATCCTTGGTGATTTAAATGTTGCAGTGGATGGCCCTTACCTTAGCCAAACTGCTCTCAATTACTTCCTTCTTTGAGCTAACACAGAACATCAACAAACAGCTCCTTACACATTGCCGGACCCAGATTAGAACTTGTGTTTTCCAAACTCTGCATCCTCACTCACCTTGAAATTTTGTTCTAAAGAGAAGGGAAGAGGGAGAATGAGTTAGTGGCACCTTGCTGTGCTCTCCTCTCTTGATTTAGGTAAAGCAGTCATTCCTGATCTGTCATGCATGGATCTGTCCTGATGTATTCATTAATGACATTGGACAAATGCTGTTCACATGTCAGATTCTCGCCCGAGAGAATCACAACCGTTCGTGGTGATAATTGTTTGATGTGTGTACATAGTCTTAGACTTCAAACTTTAGGGAAGGTCAAGTAAACTACAGATAAACTTAAAGAATATAGAGTACCATAGAAAGTACAGTGATACTTTTCAATACCTAATGGAGTCTTTTACCTGGTAATATAAGAAAACAGGTTATGAAACAATTGTAAAATAAAAGTTTAAATTAACTAAATTTACTGTTGCCAAAGCTTTTTGCTACCAGCAAACAACCAGTGTTTTAGGATACCTAAAGGTTTTTAGAACATACTTCTAAAACTGGAACAGACGTAGCTATTGTATTGTCAAGAAAAATGTATTGTTGGGATGAATTGTATACATATCATGATTAATCATGTTCCCTTTGCCTTTGTCCTAGCCTGACTTTGATAAATGAAGAAAGAATTTATTCTGTGGACATAACAAATAAATAGAAATATTTTTACTGTTGAACCCCAATATGGTTCTGGTTATCATAAAGGCAAAAAAAAAAAAAGTGTAAAGTTAAATATTCAAAGAAAATTTGTGTTTGAAACCAACCTTTTTTTTAACTTACAAAGTGATACTTTACTCAGTGGGCCTGATTTATGAAAGCTCTTCAAGGGTGGAGAGAATACACTTTCAGAAGTGAAGCTGGGTGATCCAGAAAACATGTAATGGGTTTTTGAAAAACATTTGCTAGCAATTGTTTTCAACCCTGGACCAGATCCATTCCAGGTTTGCTGGATCACCCAACTTTACTGCTGCAAGTGTATTCTCTCCAGCCTCGGAGAGCTTTAATAAATCAGAGCCATTGTCATTAGTTACCCACTGCTTGCTATAAAATTCGCAATATTTTCTAAATGTATGACTAAGGCTATAGATGAAAATTACACTTAATATTAATTTCAAGAGTAATCATTGCATCACATGAGCGTGTCACTAGCTAAAGAAGTTGTTGCCTACACAATTCAATTTGCTCATAAAAGCACCTTACATGTTACAACCTGAATGAGCAATTATCTTTTACTGATGCTTGGTTGGGGGAGAAATTGATTGAACAGTTTAGGTAGGATCTCATATTATATAGTTCTGGCAAATGTCAAAGGAGGTTGTTAGAGAGTGAGATTATATGGTGTATAGAGAGTCTTAGACAGGCAAAACTCTTTAAGGTGCTGTCAAGAAATTGTGATGTGGCATCTACATGTTAGAGAGATGGTTATGCTTAATTTATAACATCCAGTTCTGACATAGCATGTAAGCCATACAATTTCCATGAATGAGAGTTAATAAGCACTTGATTCTGGCGCAAATACACCTACATCTAATTCTAAATAATACCAATACCCACTCAAAAAAAGGTTAAATTGTCTTATGACAAACAGCTTTTTACCTTGACAATGTGTAAAAATGGTATGAAAACTCCACACTTCTAAAATGACAGTATTGTATCACCTTAAATGTTAGCACACTTTTAAAAACATAGTAAAAAGTAGATTGAATACTTATCACAAAGCTGAATGGTAAATGTGAACCCCTTACCAAAAGCCGAGCCAATTTGAGCTTTTAGGATATAGTTCCCCCATCCCTACATTTGCCTGATATATTGCTCTCCACCATTCATTTAATTGTCAGCATCAAACCCAAAGTTCTCCATATACACCTCTTATTTGCTGTGTGCTCTGTCTATTGTCTCTTCCTGTACCTTGGCATCAAGAGCTGCAACACTTACTGCCTTTTAAGCACCAGTAGCTTTTTACTTTCTGCCCTCTACTCACCAGTTACTGATACCCCACTTCCCTCTGCTCACAACTGGCTGCTGTACTTTCTACACTTTTCCTAGCATCAAATACAGCACCAAATGCACTGCTGCCCGCAATTCTATTTGTGTACAGACATTAACTTCTGTGAGCCAACTTTTTATCTCCCTTTACTGCAGCTGCCGGCCACTGAACTGAACAATTTCCAGTCTACTGTCTGAGTGCTTCATTCACTCTACTTGCAATTTGTCTACTGTATTTTAGCACAACTCTCAAGGTCTGCTATTGCTCATGTCTACTATGCCTGCCTAAATAAATGAGAGAAATGAAAAAGGAATATAGGTTGTTCATTTACAAAATGTAAAATATCATTTTGCAAGAGAAGTTTCATTTAGCTTAGTAAATGAGTTGAAGCTTAGCCAACTAGAACCATCCAAATTTATTTGCAAATTAAATTTGCAAAGTATACTAGGCTAGGTAAACACCTTTAGTAAATATATTCCAATATCCCTCACTGTGCTCCCTGAGATCCCTATGAGATCTTGGTCCTGTAACAGGTGTTGAGGATACGGCCATGTTATCAGCATCCTGTGCACCAGCAACTGTCATATATTTGCAGTAAATCAAACACATAAAAACTCTGATCTTAACCAGTCATCACAAATAGAATAAGAATTTAGCATGTAAAATACACAAAATGCTATTTGTTGTTCGTGATGACAAAATGTAAAGAATGTTTAGCACTGCTTAGTAAGAGGACACCCAAAGCTCCTATAAAAAGAGTAAAAGTTAGACTCCTGCTGCTAAAACTTAGTTGCTGGCACGAAACACACTTTCAGTTTATGGTTGTCACTGGCAAGACACAGATAAGATTTCATTGCTTTTATTCTGGGAAATATAAAATGTTATATATGATATCACAATTCCAATGCTTTATAATAATGT
>NC_092861.1:45992886-46019091 GCF_032062135.1 Pyxicephalus adspersus
ATGAGAAAAAGTACCCCAATACAAAAAAATGTTTTTTTGGAAGCTGTACTGGCTTTACTGGGTATGAAAAACCCTGGTAATAATTTATTTTGTATCTAACAAAAAAATATGAAGTAACAGCAGCTATAATGCTGAAACATTATTCTAGGATATTCATTTATTTTCATTTAAAAATGCATGCGCAGTTCAGTGTAGGTTGCATTCCCAGTTTTCCCAGTCACTGACAAGACTGAATGAATGTCATCCAGGCCTGGCCAATCAAGATGATAAAAGATCCAACACCCAGAAGGGGACTGTATGAAGATGGTGGCTGTGACAAAACAAGGTCAGGTGAGTGTAAATAAAAAATTATGATTTGGCAGGCAGGTTTATTTTATTATAGATGGGACATTGTCCTTTCTCCAGTAACAAATTGATCTGGTCACAGCTGTATGGATTAGTTAGGCGTTAGGTTTACAACTATCTACACTCCATTTCATTTACAGATCAGCCAAAACCATTATCTTACACCTTTGTTCTGTGACCCCGACAGTTTCTTGCTTTCCATAGCTCGTCCTGTTTGAGCCTATGTCAAGGGTTGCAACCTGGTGTCTTTTATCAGCTTCTATCCATGACACTATCCTAAAATATTTTAATAAAAGATAAAGTTTCTCTTTCTGCTATACGATCACCACTATATTACCTTTCACTCATCATCACTATTTACCCTCATCCAGTAGAATACAAACCGCTATCAGATACATCTGTCCATTTCAGCAGTAAATACCCCTCGGTTAATATTGTGTATTCTTTAACTGTTATTAGTAGAACTAGCCAGCCCCAATACCTTCTCCCTAGCAATCATAACCCAGTGTTTCCTACTAACAGCTTCAACTGCTTCTTTTAGCAATGAGTATTTTCATTTTTTCACTCTAAAACAAAGGTCCTCAAACCAGAATCAAATCACAGAAGAATGGAATAATTTACAAATTACACTAAAAATAGTTTAAATTTTTAAAGTCAGTAATATTACTTATTATTTTTCTTATACTAATGTTTTTCTTATTTAACTCTTTCTAGTAAAGGAAAATGGGTAATAATGCACCACTTTACCCATGTCCTAGTTAAGCTAAGGTACAGGAAGAGGGGGACATCCACTCCCTGTCCTCCCTTTCCCAGTCTAACAGGCTGCATGTCAGGAAAAAAATGAAATCTAAGGTCCCTCATGGCATAGGCTTTGGTAAATGTCATGCATAGTTAGACCTTACACCTTGGCAAAAGCCTTGTTTTATCTTGCTGGTATTCTGAAGCTTGCACAGATCCCCATCTATTCTGTAATCCTTGAACTCAACCCACCTATAGTTCTGTAGTAAGCTAAACCACTAAGAAAAATCTTTAATGTAGCCGGAAGTTATGGCAACCAGCAGTATAAGTTCAACTGCTGTTTGATATCTGTGAAATAGTATGCCATCAATGTCCCGAAATAAATAAATTGATTCTAAAATATATTTCTAGAGAACTATTTTCTGGCACATTTATTGTTCCTATGAGGTAATCTATAAAAATGAAATTGCTTATTGAAAGAATGAATTGCTTAAACGAAATAAACATCAGAGGAGCAATGTTAGAACCATTTCTAACTTCATTTGTATGTAATGAGTTCTCACAATGTTCAGGAAATTTTGCATCTGTACCAGTAAATCAATTTGATAGGACACATTCGGCTTCATAAATGTAAGTCCATAGATAACTTATCATCCATAAGTGCAAATGCCATTATTTTAGAGGACAAATGCCTCTTCTTCTGTTACATTGAGCTAGTAATTACAATGGTTTGCACCTGAATTTGAAATACCACAGGAGACTTTTTAAAGTATTTTTTTTAATGTTTAAACATGAAGAATGAAGAAAAAGATAATTTATTATTCTTGTAAAAGCTTTACTTTTGAGTAAAATTTTAAAACAAAATATAAATGAGAAAAGTAGACATAAGTTATTTTGGCACTTGTAAGTGCGTAACCTCATAACTCACTGAGATTAGAAGGAGGAATAATGTTTTACCACCAAAATGTGCAAAAAACTTTTGAACACCTCAGTCTTTCTTCTATAAACTTAAACTATATATATATATATATATATATATATATATATATATAATATATATATATTTTTTTTTTTCTTAAATTAGACAAACATTTTTAAGTACAGAAATATTATATGCAAAATATGAACAAAAATTATGTTAAATATTACCATTTAAATAATGATAATACAATAAAATTATCTTTTGCTTTTGTTTCTTTAGAAATTAAAAAATACAAAAAAACTATTAGAAGTTGTCAATTTAAAAACAAATCTTTTTCTTTATTTACAACATTTATACAAAGGCTACATATTCATCAGAATACTACAGTGCTGTTTTAAAAAGTCAGATGACTTGGAGCCCGATAGTTGTATAGTATTTCTGTCATTGTTTATTTAGATCCAAATCTAAGAGAGATAGGAGTGTTCCCCACAACTTCAGAAAAATGGACATGGGTAAATGATATGGAATATTGGATGTGGTAAATTGGCACATACCACATACTAATGTAAATCATGTCTTAATTACAGAGGCACAGATGAGTTTTACAGATACACATAAATAACAGCATAAAGATTATTTATTTACATGATCATCATGAAAGATGATCATTGTCTGATCAAAATAAAATAGTTGGGGACTACATAGCAATCAGAAACTGATGAGACAATAAACAACAATGGTGAGCCAAATATAATGTACTGTTTACAAAATATACAGTGCGGCAGACAGGAGTTTGTTTGGTTATAGAATGTAGCGATCAGAACACAGAGCTCAATATACAAATATTAGGAGTATGTAACATATTCCCACATTCTGGTCATTAGGAAACAAAATTGTTAGGCATCAAAAGAAAGAAAAAAATGTGAGCTGCACAGCACACCAGGGGTCAGCAGAAACAGATTTATTGCTTCCTGCAATCCCTTTGTAAACTGCCCCATAGCAATTTTTTAATCAACGTATTCCTCTAAAAAAGCATTAGCATTCTGTAGGAGATGCAGGGTACACTTACCTGTTGCCTACTTTGTGTCCTGCACTGTTGCCTCTGCAGTAATGTAACCACCATACCTTTGCTGATGGCATTGGCACAAAATAACTGTCCTGAAGTATGTGCATTGGTGTAGAACTAAGTGCCAAAACAACTCTGGAACACATAAATCCTGGGGCAGTCCCATTAAATCTTTGATGGTTGGAAAATATGTAAACAATGCATTTTCCAGGAAAAAAAATCCAGAAAACAAAACTAGTAAACAATGTATCTTGACCAGTATAAAATTTCAATGAATATGTATGTATACCAAAAAATATATATACTTTTTAAACCATTAAATAAAAAATAAGGGTTAAGTATTTCATTATTATCTTAATTAATTAATCAATGTATCATTGTATTTATCTATAATAAACCAATCTACTACTCAAAATTGATAAAACATTTGTATAAAAAGAAAAAAATATTTCTATCACTAATATGATCATTCTGTTAAAACAAAGCAAAAAAGAAGGGGGGTAAAATGTGGAGGGAAAGGGAGGGAACAAAAAGAGAAGAAAGGGACAAAAAGAAAGAAGGCCTGAAGCAAAAGTAAAGAATCTGAGTAGGGCCACATGACAAGGTGAGGAGAGAAAGCAGGGTGAAGGAAGGGTTAAATAATGGTAAGGGCGGGATAGTGAGATATGGGGTGATGGGTGGTGCTGGCCTTATGGGTGGGGATAAAGGGCAGGTGTTAAAAAGGGGGGATAAGGGTGGGGCAAGCCAGTCGCAGGATAGTTTGGGTAAAGATTTTTATATATATATTATATATATGTGCATAATACATAGGAAACTATTATTCAGATTACAGGGTAATTAATTTACTGTTTGTATGTGTGATTTTTTTCCCCCTATTATATTGACAACACAGTCCACAGTATTTATTAAATTTTCCTTTCTTACATGTATTTTACATTGCGTACTGCAAAATACTAAGGTCCTTTTAACACTGAATAGATATATGTAAATATGCTGTAAAGGACAGATTCTGTAGTTTACAGATGTTCCCACATTTTTAATTGTACATAAATTAGGATTTTTATTTGCATTATGTACATTCAGCTCCATAAATACTTTGAGGAATAAAACTGTTAATTAATTAAAATGTTGAAAGCACAGCGAATGATCATTAAAAACATATGCATATGCAGTGTGTACCTAACCTAAAACGTAATATAAAAATTATCGGGCCAATTGCTTCCAGGCATGCAGCTGGCCAGAAAAAAAGTTTATTATGTAAAATTCTGAAATTTTAACAAAGGTTAATGGAGCCGTAGAATGTAATCAAAACAAAGCCTTAAAAGTCCTAATATATGGAAAAAGACTATAGTAAAATTTTCTAGATTATGCAGTATGCATTGAATATAAAGCAACATAAAACTTTAAAAAGTTAAATAGAAAGCAAAATAGTTATTTTTAATTTTTGTTTTATAACATTTTATATACTCTGTTTCTTTTAAAACTAATACATACCTGTTTTGCTTTTCACATGTCTTAAAGTTATTGCATATTTAGTTTTGTATATTAAAACAATAAATAACAGCTAAAAGAGAATTCTTTTTAGTATCATTACATTTTGCATATTTAGCACTTCCAGAATATGAGTTCAAGGTAAAGTTTGTGGTTTATGTTTTATGTTAAATAGGTAACTACTATGCTGTGAATAGCCTGCGTAAAATGATGTCCTGAATCTTCTATTCAATTCTCGGGACACACACCACTCATTGAAACAGTGAGGAAAGGCAACCTATTCTCTCTGCTACCATATATTACCTTATATATAATTTTAATTATACAACCAACAAAAAAGCCTTTATTTAGTTATTAGAAAGCTCAGCATTTACCGCAAATTAAATGGTATAGAAATATTGTAAAATGTAATGTTTTTTGTAAAATTAATAGTTATTTTACCTAAAGTGGGAGCATAACACATACAGCTGAATACGTCATAGGACAGACACACACATAGGCCCTAATTCATCAATGAAATCCGCGCTCGCTGGTCGCGCGTACTTTCGCGCTTCCAGCGAGCCGGTTTTCCGCGGTCCGCGGTCCGGGGTCGAGTGCGCTCGTACACTCGCCTCCTCACTGCCAGCTGGATTCCTGCCTTCATAATAATGAGCAATAGGGGTCGCGAATCTGCCAATTAAGGCATTTTTTTTTAGGGCTAAGGGTAATATGTGTGCCATTAGAAAGAATGATAATAAAAAAATAATAAATCACACTTAATTTTAATGCCGCAGATCAGTCTGGGAGGGAGGTTTCTTCTGTCAGGTCCTGCGTCGTTCCGGTATCTGTCTTCGGCTGACACAAAGGGAGTGCCAGGCGCCACCATCTTCTCCTCTCTACTTCCGCGTTCTTCTTCCTACGTTACCTGATCTCGCAGGGTGCAGGCTCGAGATCAGGTGATGTAGATTGGGGAAAAACTTGCGGATCTCATTGCGCATGAAAGAGCCTCACGGGTTGCATGACGTAGGTATCCTGGAAGGCTCTGTGCTCCCATTCATTCTTGATCACCAAAAGATCGAGAATTAAGGGGGCTGTGCTGCACTTTTATGTAAAGTGAAAATTCAGAGTTTAGGTATGCTTTAACTTTAGCTCTTACTTTTATATTAATATTATTACTATGATTATTTAACAGGATTTATATAGCACTAACACATTACACAGTGCTGTACATTAAATAGGGGTTGCAAATGACAGACGAATACAGACACAAGAGGAGGAGAGGACCCTGCCAAGAAGAGCTTACAATCTAGGAGACTTACAATTTTACCAAGAAAAAAATTATGTTAAACACGATAAACATTGCTGGACATAACACAGGGATAAAGTTGCTAACATGCCTATGTCTAGGTATATATGAAATCACATAGTTCAACCCCCCTAACCTTTCCCTGACCCATGTTTCGTTTTTTCACAAACATATTACAAACTTTTTTATAATCCACCAAAGCATTGTATATTTTATTGCAGTATTTGTACAAATGGTAATCAGTCTATAGCTTCCGAAAAAAATACAGACACAAGATAATCACCAAAATAATTTACAAAATATAACTTTTATAACTAGTATCGACTATGTGGATCCGTAAAAATTGTATTCACTATCAGGATTGCAAAAAACTGGTGACCACAAGTTTTCATAATTTTTGCAGCAATGTTAAAACCTAATTTCCTCACATCTCTGTAGAGAAGACCAAAAGCCACTATCTTTACACAGCTCTAACACAGCCTTACGGTGTGGTTGATTTACTAAAGATGTACGACCTGTTAAGTTAGGAATGTATAGTCATGAGAAGATGAAAGTACACACTCTCCTAATTCTGATGTTTGGCATATCTGGACATAATAAAAAAAATATCTCTTTCATATCAGGGTTTAAAATTAGGTAAATACAACTTTTTTAAAACCACCTCTATAAAACCTATAAGGAGGAAAGACATCAGCAAATGAGCAATTGATGCTGCTCAATAATCTGATAAGGGTTTTATGACCATTTGAACTCAATTCTACAATAAATCAATCATTCTACCATGAAAAAGATTATTCACCAGTGGAAAACACTTAATACAGTTGCCAATTTTCCCAGGAGTGGATGTCCCAACAAATTCACAACATGTCAAACCATGCAATGTTAAAAAAAAAAAGCCCAAGAGCTACATCTCAGAGTCGCAGATCTCACTTAGCATGTTCAATGTTAGCACAATGTTACCATATCAGTACAATTAGAAGAAGACTGAAGTATGGATTGTTTGGAATGGTTGCCAGGAAAAAGCCTATTTTCTCTCAAAAGAACATGGCAGCTTAGCTTAGGCTTGCAAAGTTGAATCTGAATAAACCACCTTCTGGAAAAACGGGCCTGATATATTAAAGCTCTCCAAAGCTGGAGAGGATACATATTTATCAGTGAAGCTGGGTGATTCAGCAAACCTCCCAGTCTGGAAATATGTATTTTCTCTGTTTGATGAAGAAAAAGATTTGCAGAATTCAAAAAAATGTCCACACTGCCTATCAGTGCAATAAATGTTAATGAAAATGAGGGAAGAATTCAGTCTTTCCACATATTGGGTTAATAAATTTTGTTTTCCCTTTTTAGATTTTTAACTTTTTTCTTTGTCTACTAACAGTAACTACTAGTAACTAGTAAGTTAGTGACAGTAGGTAGAATATTTAGAAAAATGTGTTAACAATAATACTGCGAAGCAGGACTAATTCCCCTTACTGATTCAAATGACCTAATTTATTCCCCAAATAAAATAGGTCTCTTTTTTTCAAAATTCACTAAATGTCTCCAACCTATACAAAACAAAGTCACTTGTCTATTTCTCTGACATGTTCAGGGACATCTAAACCTGAGTGCCCCTCATCTTTTTATATGAGAAAAAAAGCTTTTAGGTTAATGCTTTGATCAAGGAGAAATGTTTACTTAGGTACTAAATAGGTTAAAATCAAAATGCTTTGCATTTGTGTAACATTGCTGGCAGCATTTGATCATTGCAACTTTTAGCAGTACTTCATAGAAGTAAAATTTTGTTTCTTCTAACAGACGATGAAAAAAGTGGTTCAGCAATTTCATGGTGCTTCAAATTTAATTTGTCTGGGGTAGTCCAACAGGAATATTAGGAAAATAAATGTTTCACAGAAATCAATAAGTAATATACTCAGTTGCAATTGCCTTCTTAAAAAGCCCTCCCTGGACCTAGATGTGTTGAGTAGCTACAGATCTCTCTCTAAGCTTCTCTGCCTTGGGAAAGTTGCAGAAAAAGCCCTTGTTATCCAACTAGATGCCATTTTCTTAGACAACTGTATATATGATCCTTTCCATTTTGGAAACCGAAAAAACAGTTTTTCAGCATTAAATTGCCTGTGAATTGTAGGAGATAAAAATGAATGTTCCATCCTTATCCTCTCAGAACTTTCAGTGGTACTTGATGCATTTCACTCTCAGATTTAACAGGTACATAAACTTTTGTGGTTGATAAAACACTATTTAATGTTATGAATTCTACATAAATATATGAATTCCTTCACATTTGAATACAAGATGTCAGCTTTATTCTTGACAATGTCAAAAAAATCCTCTACTTTATCTTGACATTCAACTTTACTTATAGACTGAATTTTGGGTCATGGGGGAAATGAATTGCAGTTGTACAGTTCTTTCATCAACAGCAAATAGCTGAACAATTAGAATCAGTAAAGTATTATAAATACAAGTGGCATTATGAAAATATGGTGGAACCTATGATACCCACTGGCATCATATACATGTTAAACAGAGATATCCCAGTCAAAGAGGCACTGGAGGGAATGATCAATAATCAAAAGTTCAATGCAGTTCTATTCCTTCAAAAAAGAAAAAAAAGCCTTACAGACAATATTTTGATGTAATATAGAACTCTTCATTTTAGAGAAAATCATTATACTAATATACTGCAGGATATTTGGGAAACATCCAAACAATCGAATCCCTAAGCTTTATTAAGTTTAAAGTAAAGTAAGTTGAATTTCAGGCAAGCGGCTAAATACACAGTTAAAATACACATATTAGAAAGCGTATGTTTACTGTTTAACCTTTACTGTCTTAATGTGTAATCCTGAGAAATGGTAACTGCCGTGACCAAAATTGATTAATATTACCCTAGGGTTCAGGTACCAGCCATGGTATATTGTATTAATCATGAGCAAGCAGTCATATACCAGAAATGTTGATGTAAAAAATTTGGTGTACCATTCCTCCAATCTAACAAAATGAAACGTTGCTCCTTTAGTAGTGGTCCATGTTACAGAGAGTAGGGTGACAGCAAGACTATTGAAGATTGGCATGTAGAGTGCTTTCAGAAGACCAGTTTTCAAAACCAAAAAAATTACATTTAGGACCTAATATTGGCTATGGGTGGGTGATAAGAATTTTATTTACAAAGAAATGGGTTACAAATAGTGTGTGTGTTTGGAGGGGGTTATGATTTTTTTTTTATTGTAGCCATAGTTGGGGGAATGATACAGGTTCACCTATCAAACCAATGATTAGATCCTTATGTGCCAATTTTTAAAAATCATGGATGGTTATAGCTTAAAATGGAGAGATTCAAAAATTCAGAGTTGGACAATTTTTTTTTTAATAAGGGTTTACAATGATTAATTTTGATTATTCTATCACTGTGTCATATTGTGGTATATTGTGTTGTATTATGTTTTTGTTTGCTTGAAGGATGGAAAATGTGCTGGATGAGTCACACGTAAGGAAGCAAGTGCAGAGTCCAGACAGACAGTTTAGATTTTATTGTTTTCATGCCCTTGGTGTAACCTGTATAGGGTTAGCTATAGTGTATAGCAATTGCCATGACTGTGGCAAGACATAGCTAGGTCAACTTGCCTATCACCAAACCCCCCCCCCCCGGGAGGGGTACCCTGCCTCCCCTCCTCCCTAGCCCTGGAGCCCCGCGACTCCAGGGCTGCACGCCTGGTACCCCGTGTCTCTGTTGTAGGCAAGGGCTGCCCCGCGGTTCCCGCAGCCCCACTCCCAGATCTGTCCAGCTGCCCACCATCCTCTTCCTCTCCAGGGATATCACTGGCAGGGGGGGAACACAGGACGGGGCTCCCTAGCCCCCCCGGCCTCCCCCCTTGGACTCCGCCGTAGCCGAGGATTCCTCCCAGTCCCCCCAGCAGCAGCCAAATGCTGAGGCCGAGACTGGGAGACCTGAGGGTCCCTATTGGGGCTCCTGAAACGGCGCCGAGTCCTAGGGGGCTCAGGACTCAGGCGCGCCGCAGGCCTAGATCTCCGCGGCCGCCTGGCATCCGGTCCCCCAGGCGTGGGGACCGAAGCCACCCCCTGTAGCAGCGAGCTCACCTGCTCCTGGAGCCATCCTGGACCCCTAGCCTCAGCAGCGACTCTCAACTGCTCCAAAAGTACATCCACCTCAGCCATAAGGTAAGTAGCTAGAGGTAATATGCCTTTGCAAACAGGTTTTTGCAAATAGTGGCAAAAATCTTTTGCAAACAGCAAAAAAAAAAAAAAACTTCACCCTTCCTGCTGTCTCTTGACAAAAAGGACTTCACTTCCGATTCCCAACCTTTTTAACTCCTTCCGCTCCTCCTATCTCCCCTTCCCCATCCCCTCCCCTTTCTTTATCCCTGCACGTACTACTTCAAATCATTAACCCTCTGCTGTCTCCCCTTCCTGTCTGCACAGTCATGCTGGGCCTTACACTACCTCCTTCCTCGGACGTTCCAGGCCTTCCTTATGTAGTTTTATAACACAGAGGACAATATAGAGATTGCAGATGGCTAATAAATAAAGTAAATTTTAATTCTGTATTGTCCTTACGTTCTGGAGGCCATCTGAGGAATTTCTCTGTACGAAGTTAAATATACCAGTTATCAAAATGCACCAAAATTCAGTTGGCTGGTAAACATAGAAGGTCTCCTTATGGGCAGAATGTAATACATAAAATAGGAGACTTTATATGCACATTCCTGCTATATTATGTGTACAAGATATCTAAATTGAAGTTTTGATCTAAGTTTGGAATACCACCTGTCTGGGTCAAAATTTGTTTTGATCAGAACTATCTGACCTCTACTACTATTTAGTGTGTCACTTAAAAATAAATTGCATATGTGTAGGGTTTTCCTTTAAGAATACTTAAATTATCATCAGTCAGGTTGCCAGTGCTTACTAGAGTATATATATATATATATATATATAAATATATATATATATACATGATTAAAGAGGGATCAATGTTAATTTCGTTCTTCTAAACTAGGACAGACTTGAAAAAACAAATACAATAAGTTTGCTTTCATGTGAGCAGTGACAGAGTAACAGGCGAATCCATAATAAGAAGGCTTTTGTTTGCTCCTTGTCATGACGTCTGGAACTCATGAGTCATTCTTCTAAAGAGAAAATTAAAAGTCAGAGATAAATAGTAACAAAGAAGATAAATTAATTTGGTCAATGGGACTCAAACTTACACAAGACTTGCTGAATCTTCATTAGCTTGCAGGGATTTCTGATTCTTTACCATTTTCTACTGATGGTAATTTAAAGGAAGGGACAGCTATTGATAACCTCCAGAAAATAACTATGGTGAAAACTAAACAGGAAATAGTTAACTTAGGAAGCCCACCAGATCCCTTTCTAACAACTGCCCCACCACAACCCTCCTTAAACAAGTAACACACTAACAGAGTACTGGACACAATTGTGGCTAAAGCAGATCTTTATTATACAAAACTTGAAAGTAACATATAAACAGCATATACATAGCAACAACAGTAGAACCATGATACACAATACTTTAACAATAAAGTAACCCAAAAAATGATATATTTAGTAGGTATTCTGCCAGCTGCAGATCCTAGAAGGCATTACTAACAAAACACTGGGCCACCTGAGTCCGCAATTGATAGTTTTGGCCCCCCAGCTGCCAGCCCCAGTACTCCCCTGGCATGGATGCCTATATCAGTTACATGTTGACCTACCATAATACTATTATACCATACCATAACATCATAATACCATTTATCCTGTAATGCTGAGGGCACCATAACAAAGGTAAGTCCTCCCACCACTTTACAGCACCAACAAAACTTCTGTATTTCAGGACCTCAACCGCCAACCACAAACAAAACCCTCAAAACAGACCTTCAACTTTAAAACTCATATATGGGTTAGCAGTAAGCTCTCTCACCACCAGCTGACCTTCCTTTGTCCACCTACACCTTAATCCCCTCAATAGTCCCCTTCCAAAATGACCCCCTGTCCAACCACCTGCTATCCCCTGCATCACATCATCAGTCCCCTTTTTTAACCCTTTCTGACTAGCAGAGGTCATACATGACATATCCGTCCACTAAACAAAGTACACAAGGGCAAAATAAAAGCAGAGTCTGGGTCACAGGCAAAGGTCGGTCCAGGCAGCATAAACTCACAGATCAGAAACAGGCAGTGTCAGCAACAATAAATCAGACGAAACCACACTTCAGCACAGATTAGCCCAGCTATACTCTATAACGACCACTGGTGACTGGGAGCAGAGAGGCTTTAAAGTCCTAGCAGCCAATAGCAGTGCAGGACTAAGTCAGGAGCTGATCAGCCTCTAGAATCCCCTTCAGCTGTGTTTCAGCCTAACAATTGATGCTGGGGATGCCAAAAATACACCGGGTTGCACAACTAAAGGGAAGCAGTGGCAGCTGCTAATACCATCGCTGGACAGAACAAACAGTGTTTATACTGTGATGGTGCACAGCACGGAGTCGCCGGACAGATGAGCATTTCCTAACAGCACCATAATGTAATTTTCTGAATGCATTAAAGTTGCCTATTAAAGCTAATTAGGCATAGATATTCAGAATTCAATCCCACTATGGCTAATAATCTACATGTAGTGTTACATTTTGTGTATACCTTTCAAAACAATAGAAGTAGTAGTGGTAGTATGCATTTACTATTAGTAATAATTTACTAAGAAAGAAAGGGCAGGTAATATAGAAAAGTAAGAAATAAATGAACATTTGAGCTAGTTTTGTATATTGTTCCTCTGTAGTTCTTGCGTGGTATATAGTCGTTTTTAATATCATGAGATGAATAAGTTACTTTTTAGCTTTCCTTTTTTATTTCTAGATAAGAAAGTCTGCGGAAATTTCAGTTGTTAGATCAAACATAATTATATTTTGTTCACAAAACTAATTATGCATTCTACTGATATCTAAGAAATGATATATTAGGATCTATGGAACACAGTCTGATAAAAGTTCATTACAAACTACATAATAGGGTCTGAATTACAAATGCCCTTAGCACCTCATAAGTGTTCTTATCCATTGCAATATATCTTATTCCAAAGTGGTCATTTGCATTTATGTAATAGATTGCAATTTCCTAAAATAAATGTAAAATTATTGTATCATATGGGCACTCATAAAAAACAGTACTTTGATGTGCTCCTCTACAAGCAATATAAAATAATTTCTGTTAAGAATGCACTAATTATAGCTGGCATTTCATGCCATAATTAGACATAACAGCAAAGTAACCTACAGCTGCTTCTAATTAGCTTTACCCTATATTTCTTCCTGTGCATAGAAAGACCACAGATGCTATAAATGAAAAGGGGAATTCAACATATATTTGTCAAAAAAAAAACTCAGATGTTTCAATATGTGTTTCTTTATTTGTATAAGTTGCACTTATGTCAGCTTTAAAAATCAACATAGGTTTCTACATTAATTCATTATTGTGTGTGTGGAATTCAGGTACTTTTTTATAATAGTGCTATTCATTTAAGAATTTAAGTGAAAATACAAAAGGAACATCTGTCCTGCAAAACAGGATGATCACCGGTTAACATGCAAATATTCAAAATTTTGGAATTTTTTGGAAATAACTTATATTTACTCCACTTCTTGCTCTTGGTAGCCAACTGACTTTTTGTTAGTAAGAATCACAGGCCTGTTTAGTGTTTGATAACTTTGAAATTGTATTGTCCACAACAGTGCTTTTTCCTAGTTTTAAAAATAGTCCAGACACATGCCAAGCATTTTGCAAAAAAAGGATTTTATTTATATCTCACTTGCCTTTTTTGAAATTGAACTTTATTACACTCAAACCCTGGACTTTAATGCAAAGGTTAGGGGCAATCTGTAATCTCGGATATTATGTATGTTTTTAAAGCAGCCTGCTAAAAGTGGAGAAAATGTCTTTATGTCTAATCCTTTACATTAGTGATCGTTTGGAAGAATAATCCTCTTACAATGGTTTTCTGAATGTTACCCTGGTGTCACCCTACTGATTGCTCAAGAACAATGCAGACACCACAGAAAAGAGAGTCAATCATCCACAGCTCAAGGAAACTTTAGGAACCTTTGGATGCACCCTAGGGTTCCATGGAACCCTGGTTGAGAATGGCTACTTTAAAGGAACTCTTTTATTAAATGTTATGTAGGCAACCAGTGCATAATATTCATTTTAAGAATGCAAATTCCTTGAATGACGTTGGTGCTTTGCCAGCAACAGTGTCGTAGTTCCTGACCTGGATCAGGTATAGAAATTAGGATATCTTAAACTCATTTACAGTATGCTTGTTCAGAATTACTTATAGTAAAACCACGGCCTTTTACAGGAAAGCAATGGCAGCCCATACTTGATTTAATGGCATAGTCACTTAAAATATAGTAGCAATAAATTGGAGATAAAATCTCAATATCAAACCACTAATAATTTCTTATGAAAATAGCCTTTTGTGAATACCTTTATAAACTTTTATTTTTTAAATGGCTTTTAAATTTCTGTACTTGAACGTTTTGCTGTGGGTTTTTTTTTAATTATATGAGTGGCCATGACTAATAAATATTCTAGCCAATAATTTGTTATCTGTTTGTATTTTAAATTAGAGTTTCTGTCTAGAATAATATGATGTATTTTCGGGATTATTTTATTTTAATTTTGACATTATGCATTTTAACCATTGTAGCTGTTTAAAGATGGAAAAGCTTTATACAGTTATTCTGTGAGAAATCTTTCTACTGTACTGTATGTCACAGCTATCAATTGCTTTAGGCATAAAGCTACTTGGCTAATTATATTCAGGAGCATTTGTCTATTGGACAGGAAATGGACAATGTTTCAGAAGTCCCTGACTCAGTAGTGGCACTGATGAATAGTACTCCCGAATCGCGAGGTTTTCAGACTGAAAGTGCATGTTAGCTCTTTGTAAGTTTTATTAACTAAGTCAGAAAATACTACTCAGGTGCTCAGAGCAGCTGTCAGTCTAAAATTCAGCACACATAGATCATGTCTAGTGCAGAGGTGTCAGACCATCAAATTTATTTCAGAATGGTTAACATTCATGCTCCTCTACTAGAAGATCTTGTACTTTACCTATAACAATGCTATTAATCGTGTATTGGAGTATACCTAGTCACAGAATGAGTCTTAAATCATGAACATATTTTTAGCAAATGAGAAGATTTTAGATGATCATATATAGTTTAATTAATTTGTGATTGAATTTGGAAAGGTTGATGTGCAAAATATTTGACCATACACATCTATATGTATTGTCAGGACAATTAATCATTTACCAAAAAGTCTGTAATATGCAAAAATGAAAAAAAAGAGATTAAAAATTTTGTAATTGCATGACATGTTTGCTGCTGGGTAGAGACAATTTTTTTTACTTCATACAAAAGTCTACTACTAGCTAGTTAGTCCCAAACTTAATACGCCTGAAACTGGGTACCTCTGATGTCATTATTTATCTGGTTGAAGACCAAGGTGACAACGGGACCTCCCTTTCATCTCTAGTCCACATGTCCCTGGAATACCAACAGTCCAAAATTCGAGACCGGAGAGATGACTTGGAGAGAAAATCTTGAATCACAATACTCTTAAGGATAGAGCCTCTGTGGCACCCTGTAGTTCTAGCTGAAAATCAATGACCTATTGGTGAGACCCACCATAATGTCCACTGCCCATGGAGTACCCTGACCCTGACAGGTGTCAATATATCCCCAGGGGTCAGTAGACTACAGGTTGAAAAACACTGACATAAAGTCAGTTAGTGTTAGTGGGTTCTGAAGATAAATTGTTTGTTTTAGTTTCCCTATATCAGTGGATTGTATTCAGTATGAATGTTTGTGTGCACTGCCAACACTTTTACCACAGGTATCAATGACATTGTCAACCTAATGCAGACTTGCCCTGCTTTAGAAATAAAACTGTGTCTTGTCCTGTGGTTTTTATATTGCATTGATTGTGCCACTACTTAATCAGTAATATTAGAGCTATTTTTATATATTAAAATGTAAAAAGTGGAGCAGGATATAACTTAGCAGTAATCAGACAGCATAATGTAACCATAAAGAGTTAAGTCAATTTTGCTTTTAATGTTAGTAAATGAAGCACAGTTGTGACATTATTTTAGCAAAGACTTTGACTTATTTTCATATGTTCTCTCTCAATCAAAGTTTATATTTCTGCTGTTAATTGAATCTCGCAATCTAATTTTAGAAATTCTCAGCTTTGAGGCTTATTAGGTGGAGGTCATGTGGCAGGCCTTTAATTTGTAATGTACCCAGGGAGAAAAGACACAAAATAGTGACAAAATTCACAGGGAAATATTCAGCTTTATAATAACATTGAAAAATTTCTGAAATTTTAAAATGCAAGTTCACATAACGAATGGATTGATTTAGGGATGTGATTTTTTTTCTTTTATATAACAGAAAAATAATTTATTAAAATAAATATGAATATACAGTGGGGCATATTTATGTAAATGAAAGCCCATCTGTATGCAAATATTAATCCAGGTCCCATTGTCCTGGTCTCTTGTCAGTGTCAGGTCCTGGGGATCATTACTAAAGATGTGCCCATGCCAACCAATCCCAGACAGTCTACTAGCACTAATTTCACTGCTGCAGACTCGTCTGGATCATGCCTCTGGACAGCCAATAGGAGGTGTCTATGTCATGCAACCAGCAACTTGAACGCCCCACCTTCTGTAAGCAGAAACAGAGAGAAGATACTTTAATATACAATGTTTGCACGCAAAGGACACTACACCATCACAGCCAACAGCACAGATCAGAAAAAATATAGAAACATGAATTTATTAAACCTACAAGTATTTTTTAACATCATGTCTTTTTCATAACTTTTCAAATGAACAGTTTAGAGTTTGCAGTATAGCATTTTTGATAGTTACATAGGATATTTTTTTTATAGAGGTCAATATTTAGACCAAATGATGGACAACTGGGAAGGGTAAGAGGACAGGGGAATTTGGTTCCAAATGAGTGTCCGTACCTCCAAATAATAGACAGATAGGATCTTTTTTTTTTTTTTTAGATTAAGGTAATATGTTCCAACAAGTTCATTATAGTTAGCTGTAAATATTGAAATTGAAAAGGTTACCCTTTTTGATGTATTTTTATCAGATTAGTACTGATTTAAAAGATGTCTGTCATGGAAAAACATCTGAAACTGCTGATCGCCCCTTTATATCCATTTGCTTTACTACTTTTAGATGGGGAGTAACTTGGAACAAATGCATAGATAGGAACCTCTGAATTTTTGTTCTGCTTTTTTTCTGAGTTGTTTACTTGTTTTCTTTTCAGGAGATCAGCAAAGCAGACCCATATTTTAAATGCAAGATTACTTTAACCATATTGATTAAATTTCTGAACTTGTGAGACAGTTTACTTTAAAATGGAAACTTTCAACAGGCTGCTATAATCTTGTTTTTATAACGTGTCAGGAAGTGAAGATTTTTGTATCAAAATGTTTTATACCAGGTGCACCAACTTCATGTTAGAAAAATGTTTTATTTTATAGAGCTGTCAAGCACCTGCTTATTCAGTGTTACCCTTGTGGCTCAAGTAATACTAGAGATGCACAGTATATGCTGAAACAAAATACAGTATCTCTCATTTGACTTGTCAATTTAATAAAACTGAGAAAGAATAATGCAGATCAAAAACAGGATACAGGTGGGTTTTAGCAAAGCAAAGTTTATGTATTCTTTTCAACTTGAGAATCTCAATCAATTGTGTTAGAAAAGTCTCATTTTATATGCATGTGGTCATAGTAAATTGTTTACCTTTTTATCGGAAAAACCTAAAACCAATATAGATAAAATAATAATTACAAACAACTTAAAAAACTCCCCTTAGCTGAAACATCGCCCAAGCTGTTCACTGGATGTTGTTTGTCAGGTTTTAATATGCCGAACCCATATATTTTGTAGTAAAAAGTCTTCTTACAATACATTTGGGTTATATCACCAAATAGACACAAACAATCCCAGTACACTTTCCAGCTAATCAGCATAAAAACAAAAATATGGATATAGGTGCAAGGGGTACAAAAAAATCCCCATATAACAATTAGAACAGTTGGCTTTATTTGATTAGATATTATCATTCTTTATGTGATTCTGAGAGTTACTTATATTGCCTGATACAGGTTGGTGAATGCTTCCCATGTGCATATCCAAGGTCTTATACTTCACTCCATGGCTTTGTTTTCCCTCCTTGTGTTGTACTTTTACAAGACTGTGACCAAGATTGGACAATGGCAAATGTATTACGTGAGTTATTATATGTGGTTGGATATGCGGGCATATACTTATATGTAACATTGACACGATGTTAACAATAGGAATTTGTCTATTCTAGAAACCAAAAATTGATGTTCCTCTTAATAAACCATAAAGTGCGAAATGCATCAGAAAACAGTGATTATCAAGAAAAATGGTTTTAGTGCTGGTCATATTTTTACCATTATTTATAAATTTGTATATTGTGTTTATATTTGGGCACACCAGGGTGGGCAGGATGAAACACGGTACCAAATCACTAGGCAGAAGAGTTGTCAAGGAAGGCTAAGGTCGAGGCAGGCAGCAAGCAAGAGAAGTCAGGTCACAAGCCAGGGGTCAAATACCAGGGATCCAGAAAATAGACACCGGTAACACAGGGGCTACCACAGACACAGGGAACACAGGAGACACAGGGAACACAGGAGACACAGGACTGGAAGCAACAGGAGGAACAGGTGATACAGGGATAACCACAGACAGAGAGGAACACTGGAACAGCACAACGGAACTGACTGGGAAACAACAGACTGCCTGGGCAGGGAAAGCACTGAATTAACCAACAGGTGGACAGGAAATGCTCAGCAGAACTAGGAACTCTGCATTGCTGGAGACATGTTGCATGAATGCTAAGTGCTGTGTCTAAGCTAGCTAAATAGCAAAGGGTGACTAAGAGGCTATTTCCTGATTGCCTGGTGGGAGGGGCGATACTGATTAAATGTAGAAGAGCAGGCGCACCTGGGCTCAGAACTGCAGGCATGCGCAGGAATGAGGCACCTGTGCTTTAGTGAAGCAGAGTTAAGTGACAGATATTTTAATGTGCATACATTTAAAGTTCATTGTCCTTTTCTATGTCAAGGTTTAATAGGAATATGGTATGAAAATTTAAGACCCTATATTAGATGTTTTTTGAGAAAGTTTAAATAATATGCAGATCCACAAATATCGGCATGTGGATGGGCAGCCTGAGCAAAGGATGGGTTAAGAAACACTAAAAGCATATATTTGTATAGTTGGTTATGAAAATGTTCTGAAACATTTCTAAGTTTCAGACAAATGGTAAATGCCCTTGTGAATGAATTGTTTAATTCTATATTTGTACACAGAGATCTTTTAGCTTCCTTTATAATGTAGTGTATCTGCTGGAAAACATTTTTAATATTACTCAGATTTATCATGAAATGGCATAACACTTAAAATATGCAATTCAATATTACCAAAGCAGTGTTTATATATATATATATATATATATATATATTTATATATATCTTGCACATTCTTTGGAGCCATTTAATGTTGGACGTGTATCCAAGAGAACAATGCATGCCACTGATATATTTGCCTTAAATGTTTTGCTGTGATATACTATATTAAAAAATTGCCCTCCCGCTATCTCTCTGGCTAAAGTGGTGTCAGCAAAATCATTTGTTCATCAATTTCACAGCAAATCTGTTCACTTCAGGTTCTGAGTGTAATCTTGATATGACACTAGAACTACATATTGCTCTTAACATGAATCACAGCAGGAAATTGAAGAATGTTTATCTGTTGAGTTTACAGCGACTGTGAAACTGTGATCAGTTTCAGTGTTTGTAATATCTGCTCTTTCTTGTTTTACTTGAAAATCCAAATTCAGACAATCTCCAAAATATTCAAGAGAATATGTAAAAAAAATGCACTGTAGTAACATTTCACTGCATATCTGATAATCTTCTTGTTGAGGGGTACAAATCAAGCTGTTGTCAGGATGGGCCTGTGGTTTCTTGTGGTCATGTTGTCAGGTAAAAAATAGTGTATTAAAAAATATATTTATAAATAGCTTCTCAATAAACTCACCCATCTGTTCTTTGCAAATTAAAAAAAAAGCAGGTTAGGCAACTTCCTGAAGGAAAGATTCCTGGGGGATATTTACCCATAGAAGCATGGCTTGTAATTTATCAGTCATAACATTTCAAGTGAATAGTTTGTGTTACAATGACTTTCTGAATACTGACAATAAGTTACATATCATTATGGTAACATTACAATTCAATATGCATGAAAGATTACCAAGTTGTCTTTATAAGAAAAGTAATTCATCCCTTTCTTTACATATTGGCCAATTAAAGCTTTTGTTGTGACAGTCTTTCTCACAAAACAAAAGGATTCAGTTCCTTATTGGGATTATATTATCTATTCATTTGAGTGAAGGAACAATGCAAGGTAACTGCTGAATGGGTAACTTTTTTTGTCTTTTTATTCATGTCCTGGGATTTTTTTTTTACAGTTTCTTTCTCACAATGGTCCAGGGAATGATCGTTGTGTTCTGTACTTGCCACAGTTTGTTGTGGCTATAAAACAGCCTGTAATTCCAGGTGATTCCAAGATTTTAAGCAATACAAATGTACAAAAATACCAGATTCAGTTAAATATTTTGTAAATACTAAAGTTGTTAGATGCACAAGAACAATACTTTTTTCATTTAAACTAATTTACAACAAGGAAAGCCTGGTGGTCTACTCCTTCTTCTTAAGGTTTACCTAAATGTTAAAAGGTCTGTAAACATCCCAACCATTTCTGCAAGAAAAAATCATAGGATAACAAGACTAAGGGAGATAGGAGCAAAGCGAAAAGAAAAGAGAAAAGCAGAGTTTGTCGACGAAGGGTCTGTATGACTGGGTGCCAGGGGGAATACAGGATAGTAAGGGGATAAGGTTTCATGGAAGTGGACAGGAGTAATAGTGGGGTGATAGTTCAAGGTGGATAGATGATGGAGAGGTAAAAAAGGCTAGGCAGGAAGGGCCGACAACAGAAGGTGCATGGTGTGTAGTGAGCTTCCAGCCCGTCCTGTGTTTAGTGAGGGGGGATGGAGGGGTGTAGGTTGAAGAGGTTTGCTGTCATTGGAGTACTGGGAAGGCAAGTGATTTGTGGAGGCAGGATTGTGAAAAAGGTTTACGATATTGATGGTTAACAGTTGGTTTAAGTAGCGTGCGTTGAAGATGGGTGATCTTCTACTGGGTAAATTCTACTGTGAAGTTTCTAGTTTCTGTTGTCTTTTTTCTGATCACAATTTATTGTGAAAGTACTGATTATATTTCTACTAGTTCTACTAGAATCTTAATCTTTCGGAGAAATCCCCCATATCTGAGAATAACTGTGATACAGTTTGGTGGTTCGACAGAATGTAAGGCCTATGGAGAGCACTAATATTTAAGGTTCTGAAAGTTTGTATTCTGACACCTTTATAATTCCTAGTTCTTCTGTTGTAGCCAAATTTTAACTAAAATCAATATATTGACTTAGCATACCTTGGGGGTCAAGCATTCTGGTTACTGGTAGAAGTTTCATTAGTTTTATTGTCATAGTTTTATAGGTATGAATCAAAAGAGTCCTTTCTTGGTATTTTTTATTCCTATTCATGATAAGCTTTTATTTCTTTCGTCATTTGTATTGATTTAGTAGAATCCAGCGATGTTAGGGCTTCAATAACTGCCTATTTTTTGTTTTCTGATTTTCTTGCAGAGATTGTTGTCTTTATATATTTAACATTCTGGTAACCTTTTGAGTGTCCGCAAAAAAAAAAAAACAAGTATCACAAACAGTACTGAACTCTGTTCTTGAGCCTCCAGCAACTTTAATAATTTATTTAACAACATATGAAAGTCAAACTGGTAGTTTTACCATTCAAGTATTGCCTAAAAAGGATCATGAACAGTTCTTAACTCTGTTGTTGCAAATGCACTAATTTAGCTACAGTTTCCTTACACTGAGATACAAGATAAATTAGGGATGGTAACACCTGTGCATTATAGCAATGTGTACTAAAACATCCATACATTTCTGCAAAGTGCAATTTATGTATCTGCATTGTACTGAATGTTTTCCTTTATTACTATTATTATTATTATTATTATTAGTATTATTAATATTAACCACCTGAGCGTTACACTGATGTCTAGATTTCTGTACCAAAAGCGTTACAGGTTTTCATGAATTTTTTTTTTTTTAAATTGTAGACCTGTAACTTACAGAAATATGTCCGAATAGGGGTCTAGTAGATATAATGAATATAAAAAATGTTTGAAACACACAATCATGTAAAAAAAAAAAAAAAAATTACTTTTAATAAAATTAAAGGAAAAACACAAAAATCAGCTTAAACAAGAATACATAAATAAATGAAAAATACTGAAAATGCAATAATTTGGTATACTGTATAGTAATATATTTTTCTAAATCACCTCCCTAGTGTCCAACCGTCCAACGTCACATACCTATAGACAAAACCACATAAATATATTTTCTATTATTTTGTATTGGATTGGATACAGGACTTTGTATTCAATCCAATACTGAAAATGCGATAATTCGGTATAATGTACAGTAATATATTTTTCTAAATCACCTCCCTAGTGTCCAACCGTCCAACGTCACATACCTATAGACAAAACCACATAAATATATTTTCTATTATTTTGGATTGGATTGGATACAGGACTTTGTATTCAATCCAATACAAAATGAGAACAAAATTCAAACTCTCATTATGTATTGTATTGAATACAAACTCCTGTATCCAATCCAATTCAAAATACATACTTTGTATTTATTTTTAATTATTTTGTATTGGATTGGATACAGGACTTTGTATTCAATCCAATACAAAATGAATGAATGAGTTTGAATTTGAATTTCCCGCACACGCGCCGACGTCAAAACGCACGCACAAGAAGCCGGTCGGCTTTTTTTTTCTCCGCCGGCCGGCTTCTTGTGTTAGAAGCACCCGACGCTGGACGGAGAACGATGTGGGACGATCAGCGGGACCAGGTAAAACCAGGCATCTTACCGGTCCCGCTGGTATAGGAGACGGCACCCGACGCTGGAGAGGGAGATCGACGCTGGAGGACGACACTGGAACACGGGCCCGACGCTGGAACACGGGCCCGACGCTGGATGAGCACAGCGGGACCAGGTAAGTGAGATTTTAATATAGACGAAAAAGTACGGGGTTATCGATAGTTGCAAATATTTTTTGCACGGAAAAGTACGGGGTTAGCGGTTGGGAGGTTAATAATAATAATATTAATCATAATAATAATATTAATAATAGCTGTGGTTCATTGGAAACCTAATAATAGACTGCCTTAGGGCAACTAACATTAAAGTGTCAATCATTGTACAGCTAAAGCAAGGGGGGGGGGGGAGTAAGGATGCTTAAAGCTGCCAGACAAATGATCTGTGGGTAGAGTGGTAACAGTAAAGTTAAGGTAAAGTCATTTAGCTTGTGTAGCTGACTAAAGATATTATCTATGTATGAATCTTTTTTTTTTGGTCCTTTTTTTAATCCCAGATTTGGAAAAGTGAATAATTATTTGCCAACACAAATAAACTCTGTGTGGTTTATTACTAAAGTGCAACAAACCACAATGAAAATCAGTCTCTAAAGGGGCATTTGAGACTCCTTTCTTGAGATTTGATGGCTTTTGTCCTTCATTTGTCTTAAAAAGCAAGTAAACCCAAAACTACCCAAAACAAAAAAAAATCACACTTACCTTTAATCCTGCAGAGCAGTTGATAGGTTGGGAGGTTTCTTCTGTCGGGTCCCCCGTCGTCATGGTATCCGTATTCAGGCCGGAGCAGTGGGAGGGCCAGGCCTCGCCATCTTGTCTTCTTTTCTTCCTGGTTCTTCTTCCTACGTCACCCGATGCAGGCGTCAGATCGGGTGACATAGATTGGAAAAAACTTGTCGATCTTGCTGAGCATTGTGAGGCAATTTTTTCCCTTTTGATGAAAGGGCTCCTTCTGCGCATGCCCGAGATGCAGGAGCAGCCATGAGCTTCCTGGAATGCGTGACATAGGTTATCTCGGGAGGTTCTCCACTCACGGGGGACTGCAAGCTGGGTAAGCCAGAAGGAGGCACGGATGCCCTAGACTAGGGATCTGTGACAGTTGAATTCTCTATTCAATTAACTCTAACTTCCGGTTGTTTCACTGAGAAATAAAATTAAAGCGTACCTAAAATAACATTTTTACTTTACATAGAAGGGTAGACAAAGCCAAAAAGGCATTTTTCTTCTTAGGAAAAGGAGATGCTGATTTCACGCATGTGCAGTGAGATCAGCTCTCTTTTTTTTTCCTTCACAGAGGCTATATCCCCCGATCTTGTACCTGCACAGTGTGAGATCAGGTGACGAAGAAAGAAGACCAGAAGAGAAGACTGAAGATGGCGACAAGGAGGAATCCCAGGACGACGCGGGACCGGATCGTCAGAAGAACCAGCGCCATCAAGGGACCTGTGGTATTAAAGGTAAGTGTATTATTTTTTTTTTTTTGGTTTTTAGTTTAGTTCCACTTTAAGAAAAATCCTATTAACTGAAAAGACTGAAAAAAGTAAAGAAGAGGTTTTACCCCTTCGTATTCCAAAAATGAAAAAAATTAGGCTTTAGATTTATTTCAAGTGTTCTTTGCCTAATGCCACACGCACACCTGAAGTAATTAAAAGTCTTCAATATTCATTGTGTTAAGCAAGTCATAAATATCTAAACTTTCCAAGTCCAAACAATGCTATTTAGTTTTCTGTAACTCTATTAGGTGGTAAAACCAGTACATGTGTGAAAATTTCACTTTAACCAGACCGTGGTTTTATGCTACAATATAATAAGCACATGCTTGGTAAGAGTGCTATCATTTGTCTCGTAACGTCTGCAAAATGACAGTTTGATGCAAGTAATGGTCGTGGGAAAAGAGGGGAAGGTAATGAAAATGCAAATTGTTCTATTTCTGTACTCTATTTTCATATGAAAAAGGATGATTAAGGCTTTTTGCCTGACAAGGTGATAGTTTGATGTGAACATCATGGTGATGGAATTCAGAATCTTAATAACAAAGCTGCAAATTTCCCTTTAAAGATACATAATTTATTACTTCATTTTTCCCAAACTATAAATTTGTAAGATTTAAATATCTTGTACCTCACAAGAGCTATGCTTATACTAATTATTGTTATATTATATCTAAATGTTAAAACATAATGCACACTAAAGTCATTATGCTATGTTTACATTTTTGAAGGTTTTAATATGTATTTCATGAAGTTGAGAAAAAAAGAAGACATTTCAACATGATGGAACGCAGTTAGACAAGTGTAAATTACAAGGGATGTTTCGGCTTCAACAAGGCAGATTAATCCATTTCTCATAATACAACATTTCTTTTTTCATTTTTTTTAATCTGCTTTAAACATTTTTAGAAAATTATTTTTTGAAAATCAGATGTATTTATGTACCCTGTTTTTGAGACTAGGGAAGTTTTTGTATTATTTTTTCCTATTTATGTAATACCTATATAGACACAAGGTTTATATCTATTTTAGGTTTATAAACCCTATCAACTTTTATTTTTATGCACTTTTATATATTGTATATTGTCCATCCTCCTTTGTCTTTGTTTATATCTGTAATTTTCAAGACCCATGTATTGTGCAGTAATGCGTAATATGTTGACATTTTATAAATACTGTTTATGTTTTATAAATAAGCATAAGAAGAACAAAAATATCGATATAGTATTGTGACTTTTTTATTTTTAGTCAAAACATAAAAATGCTGGTGTTAGACTTTATTGGGGATGAAAAAAAAAATATGTTTATAAAGTTTTGCATCTCACATCATCTACAGATTTAGCCCCAAGGAAGGTCACATGATAGCTCTGAGTTATCCTTTCTTGTGTAATTTGCTAGTAGCATTGGCCTTAACTATGTTAACCAGTTGAGGAGACTGAGTATGCTATATACACTATAAATACTGAATCAAAGTACACAGAGCATGTGCAGCACGACCTATCCTGCACCATGACCTATTCTGAATCCTTCCCCACCACTCCCAGCTATCCCAACAGAACTTTATGTGTAAATACAGCAGCTGTAAAGGTGCCTACTGTTAACAAACAAATGATCAGCTAGTCTTAATAATTTAATAAATCAGGCCTAGTATTTTTAAACACTGTTCAAGTATCAGATACAAAGCAACTTT
>NC_092861.1:46019327-46020506 GCF_032062135.1 Pyxicephalus adspersus
TAAGTGTTTCATTAAAAACACATACATATTTATTTTCCAGTGTTAATACACACCAATTTTTCTAATTCTTCACTATAGGGTTTCCCACCTTTCCCATCTCGCTCTCTTGGACGTTCTCTTAAAAACATCTTTGTTCTGGAAGTGTACTTGGAGTGGACTAAAAAGCAATATTTAGCTTCATGTTTGTAATCATTCTTTTATTGCATCTCACAATTCAGTTTGCAATCTCCTTGCCACAGTGGTTCAAATATCAGTCATTGCCCTATCTGCATGGAGTTATATGTGTTGTCCCCATGTTGCAGTTGTTGTGTTGTGTTAATGACATATGAATATGGTAGGGACTTTAGGTTGTAGGCCCCTAGGAGGGACAGTTTAGTGATTTATTTATAGACCTTGTAAAGTACTACGTAATATGTGGTGCTATATAAATACTAGTTAATAATATCAATACAGATTCTCTTTGTTTTACAACTGCCTGCCTAGAAATGATTTGAACAAAAAACACTTTCCTTGCCATATTTTATTATTTTTACAAATAAACCTGAATATTTAGGAGAAGAATTGAAATTGAGCTGGTATCCCTCCCCTGAGTTTTTTATGAAGTTCAAAGGGATGGCTTGACTGTTACAATTCAGCAGTACTGTAGGTCTCTGTATTTTTTATCAGCACAGAGTGGCTCAGGATTTTTTTTCTTATTAACACTAATTTACTGACTATGCATGTGTTGTAATTACAATAGTTATATCACACAATGACATTTCAACATCTCTACCCTGGTGTTTTGACAACAATTCACACTTTAAGTCATGTAATTTGAAATTTTAACACCTATGCAGACTCCCTGAAACCAAGGATTAAAGTATGTTGATAGAACAGATTGGTTAAACGAATTGCACACCTCCTGGTCTTGAACAATCAACATCTGCAGTGTGGCATTCCATGGTGATTGATGCTTGAGCTGTTTGGTTATACATACTGGGGTATTTCCTACACTGAAAGAATTTATAAAACAGCTTGAAAAGCTGGAAACATCTTCAAAATGACAAGAACACGACCAGTTGAATGTGACTAATTACTACTAGATAAACACAAATACAGTAATAGTAATATCAAATTGAGAGCTATAGATACTATTCGAGGCCTGGAGAAGTCCATCCATCTGATTGATGAAATGTTTAG
>NC_092861.1:46021880-46023446 GCF_032062135.1 Pyxicephalus adspersus
TGCAATAGATTTGGAGTTTTGGATATTGGTTATTTGTTTTAGACTTTTTTTTAGATTATTGTCTGTTTATTAGGTTACAGATGTTGCAAATGCTTGGTAGATATTTTTGCAGGTAAAACAACTGTTTTCAATTTAATAATGTAAATATTTATAGAATAATTTAACACTGTAGATAACTGATCTGTTTTGGGTACTCAGCTCTTTAGGGACCTTTCTAATATTTCCAACAGTAACATGCAGCACTAACTCTTGTAATGTTAATGTAAGAGATTTGTGTGCTTGGTTAATAATTAAAACTTGACTTGAGCATGTGTGACTTTTTTTAAAATACATTTTCTTTTAATTGAAGGATATACAAATACAAAGTCGTAGTAGTAAAAAAAGCAAATATAAACATATCAAAGTTACATATATCCTCTTTTAACTATATAAAAGAAAAAGACAACCATAAGATGACTACATAAAACAAAACATTTAAAAAAAAGAAAAGTCAAAAAAGGAAAATGAGGATTAAAGAAAAAAGAAGGGAGAGAATAGAAAGAAATAGATGTATGTCTAACCATAAGAAGTGTGTCATAAATGTTTATGACACACTTCTTATGGTTAGACCATACTCCCCAGTCTCTAATGAACTGCTTAAACCTATTTTGAGCCAATGGAAATATTCGTTCGTAGGAACAATGAGCATGTCCTTAACTAGTTCAGTCACTGTGGGCACGTCCAGACTTTTCTACTTGCATAGTATCGACAATTTGGCACTTAGTAATACATGAATGACTACTGGTTTGGGCGGTAGAGGGACTGTATCTAAACCTAAATGAAGGATCGCTAACTGAAGGCTAGCTCAGATATAGGTGCCCGAGATCTCCGAGACCAAAGTAAAAATTTGGTTCCAGAAAGATCGAACCGATATACACTGACATAAAATATGTTGTAGTGTACCAATTTCACCACATTCTCTCCAACAGACATTTGTGCTAGAATCTAAGAAATGTGCCAGTCTTACCGGCGTCAGATACCATTGATTTACCACCTTCTGGTACATATCCCAATGGTCCGCACATTTGGTAGTTTGATATGTCACATTCATGGCGGCCAGCCAAGTACAATCTTGAATTGTAAGATTGAGTGCTTTTTCTGATTTTTGCATCGCCCTTGTCTTCTGAAATCCCAGGTTAAAGCTAAGAAACCGGTAAAACTTACGAGATTCCTTTGCTCCCTAAAGCTGAATTATTAAAGTAAAAAAAAAAATAGAACTATCCATTGGGAGTCTATCAGAAAAGTCCAAAGTCAACAAACAGTGTCGGATTCTCAAATAAGTGAAAAATTCCATAGGTGGCAAATTATAGATCTTTTGTAGAGACTGAAAATGTTTAAATTGCTTAAAAAAATATAAATCTTTAAGTTTGGTGACTCTAAGACTACACCAAATAGATACATTTAAATTAGGTATAAACACTTCCAAAGTCCTCACCTCTGGGGTAAGCACCATAGTTGTATGCCTATTCGGATCATAGATCAAATATTTACCCCAGGTTTGAAGAGTTGCCTGAATGGTAGGGTAAT
>NC_092861.1:46024914-46025706 GCF_032062135.1 Pyxicephalus adspersus
CTCAAGGAAGCAGTTCAGTGGCATGAGGAAGTGGTAACCCCAGCCTAAACATAGCCTAAACATGCATTTAGTACATCAAACCCCAAGATCTATCAGGAATGCATAAAATATCTTCCTTCTCCAGAACCTGGGCAGCTGTATGTATCTTTCAATGCCCGCTGACACAAACCAATGCTTGTGACTGCCATCCAATAACTTTGGTATAGATCAGAATTGGGAATAAAAGTAATTTAAAGAACATTTTCAGTGCTATATATTTCTGAGTGCTACTTTCCTTTAGTAGTTGTACATTTCATGCTTTCCAGCTGACTTTGGTTGTGCAATTAATTCATGATAAACAAATCTTGGAAAAGCATGAAAAGCAAACAAAGAATACATGTACAAGGCCAGCAATTCAATAATGCTTACAGAGTAAATACACTTGCTTTGTACGGTTCTATATTCCTACATAGTATATTTACACATTAGGAATCTGTTGTATTTGTCAGCAAAGCGCTCCTGTTTAAGCAGATCATTAAGTCCAATTCAGAATTTTTATTTACACACCCTTCCTCCCCCAGCTACACAGTGAAGTTTTATGTGTCTGAATGTTGTACATGTTGAATACTTGAAGGGTTTGTTAGCAACAGTGGTATGGATCATAGGTAACTTGACTAAAAAAGGCAATCCTGACAATACATGAATTACAAACAGGCAATAATATACAAAACAATCAATTGATGTTTACCTAAGGTGGGCTGTAGCAATTGTTACAAATAGACAACAATGCACTGCGGTGCATTTTAACAAATA
>NC_092861.1:46027132-46067397 GCF_032062135.1 Pyxicephalus adspersus
TATTATTATTAACTTGTATTTATATAGTACTGACATAATATGCAGTGCTTTACAAAGTCTAAAGACAATTTTGAGGACATGCCAATTAACCTACCTGCACGTTTCTTGGGATGTGGGAGGAAACTGGAGTAACTGTCATAATTTGAAACTTGAAACCTAAATACTGCGAAGGCAAGCATTAAGCATAAATCATGTCATGCACTAGCAAGGGTAAACACTAGTAATACACCTTGTGGACATAGTGATACCTCCTGTCTCTCAGGAATATTTTATGTTGTGGGATAATATTGTATCAAAAATTAAAGCACCAAGATATAGCCTATATTTCCCCAGACCAACTTGATTATCATATTGGCAAACCTTTCATAGTTTTAGATATTATTTAAAATAATGGATAGCCTTTATATATATGTAGATATATCTCCATTATATCTTGTTCGACATCAAATCATCCCCTGTTATTCATGCCATTTTTCCTATAAGAACAGTGGGACCAATGTGTTCTGGTCACAGTTTAAAAGGACACTGTTGGCATGAATGGTTCTTATTTAATGTCGTTTAAAAATGTCATTATCAGCATTTAACAAAGTATAAGACATTCACATAAAACAATAAACATTTTCAAGGTCATGGTATAACTGGTAACATGCTATACTTAGCAGTTGTTAGTCAAACTGAACTGAACTTTTTCTGCATGTAGAATATCATTTGCAATTCATACAACTGGGTTCCTCAGTTCCAGCAACAACATTTAAAGACATATCATCAACTTTGTTCTTCAAACAGTAACCATGTTTCTTTTCTCCTATTTACCAGTCTGTACAGAAGGAGTTCTGTATATAATGAAAACCTCAAGTATAACGAAAAGGCAAAATGCTCCCACCTGTAGCACATTCTGGCAGTATTTTTTATAAATATAATGTCACAAATGGGTGGGGCTTGTACAAAAGGATGCCATCATTCAGGTTTGCAGAATGCAAAAATCTGTTTGACTCATGGTATACTGACGTTCTTGAAATGTGACCAGCTTTAACATTCAACACCAGGGAATTTTTGGTATTTATTTCAAAGTTTTGCTTTTGTTTTTTGAACTAGAGTAAATATTTGAATTTGAGGTCATACTAACCCCTTGTTATCCCCGGGGGAGGGACACATTGTGAGAGGCGATGACAGAAATGGGAGCTAATCAGGTATCCTCCATGACTACTAATATATAATATACTGAAATGGGAAGAGTGTAAAGAAAGATGAGCTCATCTGTCTGCCTTTTCTGTATTACTGTCCAGTAAAAGGTTTAGGACAGGGACAAGACCTAGTAGCATTATATAATTGTTGTAAAGAAAAGCAAAGTCTTCTAGATGTGTTTTCTCTGTGGCAGAGCTCTGTTGGTTCAGTGAATTATTGAACAGTAGTAAAAATCTTCTGCCAGGTAAAATCAGTTTGTGTAAGTGTATTACAATTATGAATAAAACAAAGTCTATAACATCTGCCTTTTGTTTTAGCTGATGGACATGGAAAATCCTCATACAGAACTGTGTATGGGCTTCACCTGGATGATGGGATTTGTTTCATGCAGCTATGTACAACTATCTGCCAACACCTCCCCTCAGCCATGATCTGCCTGCATTGCACAGAATAACACAGAAATAGTGTTCAACAAAAGTGATGATATCGCTGGCTCCTAAATAGGGTATCTGATGAAAAAAAAAAGTTTTATTATAAATAAATATATATTATTAGCCTGTTGATGAGCGGATCGAGAAGGAACCAGGGTGGAAAAATATAAGCAAAATAAATTTCATATCTTGTTCCTGTTTGACATCCCAACAGAAGAGGAATGGACAAAGTATTTGCATTTGGAGGGGGAGGGGCCAGTTTGCATGACTTGCAGAAAAAATCTTTTGCTAAACACAACTGAGACTGAGCTTTTCTGCAAGTTCTTATAACTCTTTAACGACCAAGACATCTTTTTGCATATCAAAGCACAGCTTGCTCCAGAAGTTAATGAATGTCTAGGCTCCATAAAGTTTTTTTTTCTTTAGCTTTGTTTGTGATTAACTCACAGTGAGGATTTTATACAGTAACTGACACCATGCTGCCTAATAATATGTTGAGACAAACATCTTTCCTAATTGCATTTATTAAAATATTGTACCTGTTCCGTCTTACATACAAATTCAAATTAAGAACAAATCTACAGTCCCTATCTCGTATGTAACCTGGGGACTACCTGTATGCAAAAACAGGTACAAAAAATGATTGCAATTTCTAGAAAACAAATAGTTTATTACCTGTTTTGATGAATAGATTAATGATTGCAGAAGTCAATGGTTTTTTTGAAGCAGTTTGTGCCTTATGCTGCATGGGTTTTTGTGATGCTGACATACTTTCCAGCTTTGGCTTCGTCTCAGCCATGCATTGCAAAATGTAAATATATAAATGGTTTTACCATTAGTACCTGCGTAAAAGCTTGAATGAGTGTGTTTGCCTTCAAGCTGCTGAATGTCAGGTATATCTTGAATGGTGTATGTGTAAGAGAGGAATATCTTCCATATGTAACAAAATTACTGTTAGCAAAGCTGCACCTCAGGAAAAAAAAATTGTTTAGTGCAGAAATATATATTTCAAGATGACTTGGTAAAAGCAAGTTGTAATTTGCCTGTCATGTTTCCTTGAAGCTCACTGGCATTGTCAGGTCATGTATGGCTCAATAAGAAAATGCTAATTTTTTTTTTGCTTGGGAACTTTTTTCTTAAACATTTAAAAAGCCTTTAGATGACAGGATGCGTTATCTTGCATTTGTGAAAATAGCATTGCAATGTTCAAATCACAAATGAAGACTGAGCAATAAATAGGAAACGTTTCACAAGGCTTATGACAAAATAATGATTGTCTATAAAAACATCCTATTCACATAGTCTTTCTTTTGTTCTGAAATTGGAGGTGACTGAACAGTCATAAACATACAATGAATACCAACTGCAAATATCCACAAATACCAAGTGCATTAGGAAATGTATAGACAACATTCTCTTGCTCCTAACATATAGTGGTTTTGTGTCAATAGTAGATAATCAGTAGAAAAAAAGTTGAAATTATTTATGGTTAGAGACTGCCAATGTGAACATTCAATATTTCCTATTAGCCTCATGCCCTACCTATACTAATCTTCCTGTATCTATCACCAGATCATTCTTCCAATAATCCAACCACGTGCAAGCTCTGTGTTAAAACATAGATCAGTGTGGACCTCTCTAACATGGGAGAACCCTTGAAATAAAGTTTAGGTCATCAGGGAACCTCTATATCACTATAATCACTATACCTACAGCTTGCAGTACATTGGTGAGGTGGTCAGTGGAAAGAATGCCTCCTGCATTGCTCGCAGGTGGGAAGAATTTCACCCTTAAAGATAGCCAAAAAGATCATTGGAGTCAGGTAAACTGACCTCAGAGGCGTAGATTGCTCAAGAAACTCTTAACAACCATTGGAAGAACGCTGGTTGAAAAACACTGCATTGGATTATTGATTTACACTCTTCCCTCATGTTATATTGTTTTATTCTGGGGATTGGCTGATACTGCATTCTAGGAAGAGGTCATGTGTTCTCCCATATCAGAAAGAAAGGCAAAGGCATCAGAGCCATCATGAATACACAAAATATTTTTGATGCCTCTGAGAAGGACTTGGGATCAAACAAAGAATGAATGATTGCTGAGTGGCTCATGGGATGGACAGTTCGCACAAACAGGTGACATCTTGTCTTTAATACTAATTGTCAACTTACCTACTTGCTCAAGCTAATTTATATGCACAAATAAGTCTTGACAAAAAATACAAATAGGAAAATTTGAAATACTTTTACCTGGACTTTGTGTCTGGAAATCGAATGACCCACAATAAATTTCAGTCTATGATAGCCCAAAGCCTTTGTGCAAAACTATACAGTTTATAGATTCTGGGTTTACAAGGAAAGACAGGGAAAATTCACATAAGTATGTGAATAGACTAATAGCTGATATGACATGCATCTTTTTGGCTTGTTTGCTTCTTGCATAGGTTGCAGGTTATAGTCTCTGTAAGTTTTCTTTAATACTGTGTATTTGTCTTTGGGACATTTGGGAATATCTTCCCTTGCTTCCGTTGCAGTGACAACTATCATCTGGGTTGGAGCACACAAATAAATCAACATTTACCCAATACATACAATATTACCCAATAAGACTGGAGTAGATAGATTTGCATGGTCGAACCTGGGTGATCCAGCAAACCTAAAATACTAGAACTAGCAAAGGGAGCTATCGGAACAAAACGTGTAAGAGTTTAGGTAGGAGTGTTTAAGAGCTATGGCATTTGTGCGTGTTCAATGAATGTTAGTGTGTGAATGTGTTTTCTATATAATAAAAAATATTTCAATTGCTAAAAAGACCAATGAAATTTGTCTAAGAAAGAGACTGAGCAATTGTATAATTCTTCTTTGTTTCAATGCATCATTTTTCATTGTTGTGTGCAAGGTCTCTGAACATAAATTGCAAGTGAACTATTGGAACATTTTCCACCCTGCATTTCAATATTTAAGCACTTAAATGATAAAAAAAGGCATTACTTAGATTAAGTTTTCAAATCATCACAAAATATACTGTTAAATAATTGTTGTGGTTTATGTAAGGTATCATACGTATTTCAAAGAACAGCATCCTAAAGTTAAATGATATACACATTTTCCCATAATAATCATTGTGTAAAAAAATTACAAAATGTATTTTTTTTTATTGTATACTATAAATTCATATTTATAAAATGTGATTAATTTCTATAATTATAATATTGATATAACTAAGGGATAACATTTTAATTAGGGTAACTAAATAAAGAATGTTTTATGTAAAGTACAACCTTATCACATTTATCACTAACACCTAGATGTGCTTAACCAAAACCCTAATTGTGCATGCTAATGTTGGGAAATCAGCACAAGCAGTAATAAATGGCAAATAATACTATAAATGAGTTTTCCCCTACAAAGTGTACTCCATACACCTTCAACGTAACTCCTGTAATCAACCTAACACCAGTCAGCAATGTACAATCTTCACCTTCATAGGCTAAAGTGACGACCTAAGAGCGATTCGGTATCCTAATATACACTGCACCAATAGAAAAGCTAGCACTCTCCCCGCATGAGGGCTAAATTTACTGTACTTGCTGACACCTGCATGAACTTGTCCCATTTTGTACAAAGAGAGGGACACATCACCTCCCCTTGCAAAAAAAAACGAGGGGGGCCAGTAGAGTGTGCAGCATCTCACTCTGTATGTAATGCATTCTTGCAATAAAACAAACCTAACTGTGTATTCACAATCTTCTATTATATTTAGGCTGAGTTGAGCATGTAAGAGCTGTACATGGCAGCATGTATCTGTTGGAAATTAAGCCAAGGTGGCTTCATTAAGTTCCTATACTAATTTATCACAAAATCTCAATAAACAGTCATTTAACTGTCAAAAAATGTTATTTGGTATAGCTTGGTATTCGATTCCTTATTCATACGTGACTCAATAATATGATGTTAAATAATATATTTTCACTTTTTATGGGTTCAATTTTTTTCAAAACACCTGGTGGAAGCTCTCCTATATCACCAGTCACACTGTGGATATATTTTAACACACAAGAACCCTGTGATCTTTTTGTTTTGTGCCACAACACTTTTTTTTATACAATGTAATCAAAAAACATACAGTAATTACAATGTCTGCAATTATTTAGTGAATTACTTGTTTTCTAATAATTACCTGTCCAATATGGCAATCACATTGACACTTTACAAATCTGTTATATGTGCCTAATATTTTCTTGTGTACAGTTTCTGGTTTAATCTTGGTCTGTCATTTTTGTCGCATTATCTTTTATGTGACATTTATTATAAGGTTTGGATCCGTTTATTGGTGTAAATATTATTTAATCTGAGGGATTGGAAAATTTAATTATTAGTTATATGGGCAACCAAGCACAGACTAACAACAAGCAAAAGTCATGGACAGTACACACTACAGCATTATAAACAGGCAAATAATTTACATCTCTTTTATATTTTAAACAATTCTGGTCATTCTACAGGAGTAATGCTTGGGAGCCTAAGTCTAGTGGCGCTGGAGGTTCTACAGCTACGATTTTCCACTCCAGATAATCGCGGAGCAATTGTTAAACCATTTTGTTCAGGCATTTTCCACTGTCTCCAATTGTTGAAATAGCTCCTCTAAATACAGAGTGTTTTCATGTAATTTTACAGTTTGCCATGCAAAGAAAAAGTAACAGTTGCAGCTCTCTTTATTATACTTAAGATGTGCGCTGTATGTTCCTTTCTCTCTAAAACCATTTATTTTGTAAAAGCAATTCAGTGTGGATTGTAACAGTAAAGATAGCATATTTCTCCAAATAAATGGATATCAATAGGGATATCCTTGAAATGTTGTGATATTTATTAATAAAATTGTTGACCAGAACGTACATGCACGTGGTAATTGCCAACTTCTTTTTCAAGGAGTGTAATTCAAGTGAATCTGTCACAAAAAAGGTAAAATCAGGGCTTGGAAACAGCTGAAGGTATGTAAGGTATTATGTTTATTATTAATTTCTTTTGTAACTTCCTTGTTGATGTTACAAGTTGTTTCATCTCTGCAAGCTGCAGTTTTTAGAGAATGCTGTTTTTTTAATGATAGTATAAAATTTATTATCGTGTACAATAAAATCTAAAAAATTAAAATTAAAGTAAAAGGAATGATTTTTGTGCTGCAATACTCACCTAGTATGGCTTTGCTCATGTAGAAAGATCGAAGAGAGATGGATAACCAGTAGCCTCTTTAACCCACATTCTGTGCTTCCAAGATATCATAGGGTTGTGTCATTGTGCTGTCCTGCTGTTATAGAATAAATGCACTGGATGGTTCTTACATGTCATTACAATAGTACTGATTAATGTAGGAGTAAAGCCCATTCAGACCCTCAGAAGCTGAAATAAAAGTATGTATAAAGGCCCATCTAACTTCCCGTTCAAATAAACCTGCTGTGCATAGATGAAGCAGACAAATGGAAAAGAATACAACAGTTACTGAACATGTATTTTTAAACAGACAGTAGAAGTATGCTCCATAGCCCTTTTATGCACATTCATGCACAAATATTGGGCAGCCACCTCAAGACAGCTTGATATTTTATGTTTCATATCAGTGCCTCGTCTTGTCCTCAGGCATCTTTCTGTGTCCCACTACATCAGTCCTCAAATCCCTTTGCTTCACCTTTAGCAGCAAAATCATGAGTAGTAGACATGGCCACTTGGAATTGATGGCTAATTATATCCAGCCATGACAGCAGCTTGGAGGCAGGGATTTAGATCAGATAAAGTAGATGACAGAATTTTATTTGGCACGCCCCCCGATGGATTACTGTACCAAGAATGTCTGGCCACAACTGTCAGTATAAAGAGTATGCCATTCAGGTGCTTTATTGTCCACCCTTGAATGTTATGTTGTAGAGAGAGTTCAGTGCTGTGTGTGAACTTTTCACTCCAAAATAGACTGTTGTGTAAATAATGTTGATTAACCCCCCACCCCCCCGGCGGTATTCCCGAGTGTAGAATTTGATCACAAAAAGCGGTAACCGTGAGAAACACTCATAATTTAATTGAGGGCTTACCTGGTCCTCACAAGCCCGCGGCGTCCTCCAGCAATGCCAGCCCGGCATCTGCGTCCACTTGGTGAAGCCTGGCCGGCATCGGCGTCCTGTTTGCGATCCTGGTGTGTGAACGTTGGAGACACAAGGTTAGAGGATGCAGATGCCAGACGGGCATGGGATGTGTGTGTGGGCAGCGTACATGCGTTGGGAGGTGGGACCAGTGGGAAATTTAAAATTAGAAGTATTTTTAAATGTCGAATGTACCCATTTGACCTTTAAAAAGCTAAATTAAGCCCCCTAGCGGTAATCCCAAGTGTGACTCGGGGTGGATTTTACTTGCTAAAAGCAGTAATCCAGAGTCACACTCAGAGTCGCTTTAAACCTTAAAAAACAATTACCTTGCTCCGTCAGCATCCCCTGGCATCCTGCTGGTCCCCGCAGGTCCTGGGGACATGTCCTTCCTCTTCAATCTCCAGCCAGCGCCTGCAGAGACGTTCCCCAGGGTTTTCAGGTGTGGTTGGTGCATGCGTGGATGTGGGCGGGAGGATCGGTGGGAAATTCAAATAATTTTGTATTGGATTCAATACAAAATTGCTGTATTGGGTCCAATACAAAGAAATCTTCATATATTATATTATATATAATTATATTATACATACAATTTATATGCTACTGTACACTTACATTACATGTTTACCTATTTTTGTTATTTTATTTTTACCAGATTTTTGTGTTTTTTTATTTAAAGTTAATTAATAAATGTATTAAATTTAAAAAATATTTTACATCTTTCGGTGAGTTATACCTATGAATTATAGGCCTACAATGTAAAATGAATGTCCATGCAAAAAAATGTAACGCTTTTTGCATGGAAATACGGAGAGAATTAGAACGCTGGGGGGGTAATCATAAAGCAAGGGAGGGTAACATGAACCAATTCTGAATTTGTGATCTGTTTCATCCACATGTTACTGACGCCAAGGAGTAACTACACCAACGTTTTTATAAAAACCTGAATTGCAACTTATATTTGACGGTTACGACCAGAAACTTAGCATTTTCCAGATCTAAGCGTATACTGCCTATATACAGTGTGTATTTAGTAGTTAATTTTTTAAATAAATATAATCCTTTCACATCCAGATGCCAATTAAATCCTAGATTAAAGGTAAAGAAGTAAAACTGATAAGTAAAAAACGTTGTTTGGTTTTTGTCTTCCCACCAAACATTTACTGTATTAAAGACATACTGTATGACTATAATAGGGACATTGTGAGCCTCTTTAAAGGAAAAGCTAGAGACATGACTATGGACTTTTTAAAGTTCTGCATAAAATGTCAATGTTTTATAAATATTGGATAATAATAAGTATATAGCAATTGTTCAAGGATTAAAATAGCTAAAGGGCTACACTACAGATCAAATTACCTTGGAATGCCATGAAAAAAAATTACAATACACTGCAATTTTATACTGTGTATTTACTTTATAACTTTTCAAAAGGCAGAATACTTGGAGAAAAATTAAATGAAGAAAATAAAGAAATGAACAATAGCTTACTAGCTTACATGAAGAAAATTTGTTTTGAATCTGAAAAACTATTTTGTAATCCTTTTCTAGTAATGTCTCACATCTACTCTGTCATTATATTTCATCTAAAGAATACTAAATAGTCAAGATGATCACACCCTGGAAATAATAAGCTTGAAGATGTGTAAATGATGAAGTTTTGGTGTAATGTAGTATTGAAAGATGAGCTTCTGTATGAGTTCATCTATTTCCTTCCTATCCCATTGGAACCAAATGTTAAAGAAGTGACCATCACTCACATCACTAGATGTCACATCTTTCATATTGTCAGGCTTTAGACAGCTTTTCGCTTGGTGTGAGTAGAGACCATGGCATGTAAGCACCAGAGTAGCGTGAAGGGTTTATAAAGATTATAGCCAATGCACGTGAAATTGAGGGCCTGCCACAGAGTGAAGATCTTTGGACGCCAGTGTTCTAGTAATCATAATTTATGCTCAAAATGCTTAGAGAGGAGTGGGAAGTAGAAAGTAAATATGTTAAACATGAATTTATCTGTAAATGCATGCTGCCTTTTTTATTATTCTATTCTTCCCAGCATTTCTATTCTGTCTGTCACAACTATTACAAATCCAGATAATGCTGTTCTGCTTTCTCAATAGGTTCGAGTAAAAAAATTGTTTGGAAATGTAGTAAAAAACAGACACATCTTATATGACTGTGGAGGATGGGTTTGGGGCAAACTTTACCTTCAGAAACTATTTAATTTATCAATGCTTCTAACTTGAAACTGATAATTTAATTTTGGGTACAAGTGTTTCCTAAAATAGCTATAAAACCAGAAATATCCACAATGAAAATGCTGTGAAAAAAAACATTGCATCCCATCTTTATATTTCGTTTAGTTGTCTCATTTTCCATCTGTCTTTATTTCTGATATAAGCTTGTATTTTCATATTCAACATTTTACAGAAAAAGCATCCCTGTGGCTTTGTGGTGTCTTGTTTTACCACAATGTTATTATGTTTGTTCTTTCTTAATTATTATAGCCTTGACACTCAGCAGTTTGATGAGCTTCATTTTACCCTTTATTGTTCTTCCTTCCTTCCTTTTTATTTTGAGAATAGAAAATATGATTATAATTGTTTAAAGATGAGTTCTTCTACAAATGAAGGCATTATAATTGTTATATATTAGGCCTCGGGGATAAAGAAACATTACTGAATTTCATTTGAACCTGTTTTATTTCTTAGCACATAATCCATAAGCATTTAATGTTCAGGGCCTGACATGTACTTCTTCTGGTACAAATCTATTATGTCAGTAAATCTGTCCCATTAGGTTACATCTGCCTTCCCTTAGGGCTCTGATATCCAGGTTAAAACTAATGAAAAGCAGTTATTCAATAGGAAAGCTGATCTACATTATTAACCTATCACCATGACAGATTGCTGAAATTGTGCATGTCCCATTATGTTACATGGTTAACACAGAATATAAATCCCTTGAGTAATAACATGCTACTATGTAAGTGACTTCTGTTTTAATTGTGCTATTTGTTTTGAAACCATCGAGATTTAAATATGTTTTAATCATATTTTTTCATTAAAGAATCTATATTTACTGTGTCATCATAGTATTAAAAAGTTCTAAAAGGATATTAAAACATAATAAAAAAAGAGATATTTATCCTGCATTTACCAGGACAAATAATCAGATATTAAGCTAGTTCATTAACAAGAGAGTATAAGCATGATACACAACTACCTGAATGCTAAATTCAAAAAAAGTTGTTGGATGATATTAAAATAGTAAAATAAAAAAGGGCTGTTTACCCTGCATTTTACTGGGCTTTTTGTAAAGGTAAAGGGACAAAAATTTAGATATTAAGCTAGGTTTATTGTCAAATTAATATACGAATGATTTACAACTGTCCAATTTCTGATATATAAGTGCGTCTATGTTGTGCTGAAAGCATAGCTATCACTTTTTAATCGTCCATCAAAAGCTTCCATGTAGTTACTCAAGTCTTTTCTAATAATAAAAAAGAATGCAGGACAAGGCAAAACTCATGACAATACTAACTGGAGTTAAAAACATTTAGTTTTAGGTTTGTGCTTGTAAAATGCAAATTTAAACATGTCAGTGAATTCTTGCTCCAGGAATTGGTTACTCATGGATTCAGAGCACTTACCTCATGTATTGCAAAAAATGGCTTCAAGTACTTCTTTTCCAATGTTACCTGGTTTTGGAGAAAAAAGTTTGTGAATTAATATTTTATCTCCAATGAGTTACTTGATAAAAATAGGGATGAGAAGATAGGAAAAGTATAAATTAAAAGGTGGAAATTAAAGCAAGCCTAAACTAACATTTTTACATTAATTACTCAATGAGAGCACAGAGCCTGGCAGCTCCTTCTGTGCATGCCCGATCTCAGAAGGGGCATTATTTTACACACATGCGCATTGAGATCGGCACTTTTTTTTACCCTTTTACAGCTGGCTACATCACTCAATCTTGTGCCTGCCCAGTGTGAGATCAGATGACATAGCCAGAAAAAGAAAGAAGAGGGCCAAAGATGGTGGCGCCCAGTGCTTCCTTCATGCCAGGAGGAAAAAAAAATTCCAGGTAGCAATGGGACTAGATCGAGGACTTCTCCAGCACAATTGAGGGATGTGTGGAATTAAAGGTATGTGTGATTTTTTTTTAATTTTCAGTTTTTTCTGCTTTTAAAATTGGATAAGATGGATATAGGCAGTATAAATGAGAAAAAGAAAATGATGATAGGATAATGAGATGGATAAAGTAAGGAAGGGAATTGATAAAGCTATGTAAGGTTGGAGGCATGGATATGGGGCAGTAAGAGTTTATGAACGTCCACAAATCCATAATTTCCTTTATATCTATGATTACCTGCCCTAGACCTGCTATCAAAGAGCCCAGGACAGCATATACCTGAACAACATAAAGGACACATTTGAGCATCAATACTTTTTCAAATCTACTGATGGCAGAAGTGGCAATATTAAAGCTTTATAACTCCTCTGAGTGCATTGTACATCCCCAAATCAGAGGAACAGTCGGACAATGATAAGGACCCAGAATTACAAGGTGCCCTGGCACCAAACATCCATGAAAAATATTTTTTTTCAGATGATTATTTCAAATATCCACTAATAAAAAGGATTAATTTTTTTTTCATTGACCATCACTGTAAAGTTTTCCCTTCTACTTCTACTTATTCCTGACTATGCTATTTCACTACTGCTACTGACCTTCGGCATGCTTTGGACTCTTAGTTTGCCTATGACCTTGGTACCTCACTCCCGATTCCTACCTATTTACAAATCCCAGAAAGTTGCAAGATTCTACATAGGGTGATTTTGGAATTTCCCAATCTCATTCAACAAATGCTCAGGATTGGGTACTGCATCAGCAGCCGGCAATCCAAAGTGTAAATGACCAACGGCCCAATTATGAGCATGGGCAATATGCTATAAGCAATTGACAGGTGTAGCTTACTGTATTTTTTCATACTCAACATATTAATTTCCTAAATTAGCATTCCCTTTATCAAATTACCATACTTTTTCTTTTTTCCTGGTTGGGTATTTGGTTTCGGTTCAAATTTGCCCTTTTGTGTATATCCTGGGGGTATTTTGTAAAATTGTTTCCCTATACATTCGGCTGTATTTTTTCACAGCCATGCAAATTTCAATGTATTGCTCATTTCAATTATTAAAAGCCAAATACCAAAAAAGAGCACAGCAGTTGCAATAGTAAATGCTATATATTTTAACAAATAAAGGGATGAATATAGGTCAAATGGACAGGAGAATAATTTACAAATGCACTCTTTGATGTCTGCTTGTGCGTTAGTGTTAGAAAACCAAATGAACAAACTAGGCACATGAACACATGATGATGTAATGAACACATAGGGCCTGATTTATTAAAACCTTCTAAGGCTCGAGTGGATACACTTTCATCAGTAAACCAGGGTGAGAAAACCTGGAATGGATCTAGCCCAGGATTTTAAAAAATCCATTCCACGTTTGCTGGATCACCCAGCTTCACTGATGAAAGGAAATCTCCTCCAGCTTTAATAAATCAGGCCTCTAGAATGAAATTGTTATAAAGACTGCAGTATCCGAAAATTTAAAAAAACTGGTGAGACTAATCAGTTCAATACAACACAGTTGTCCCAGCACTTGTCCCAGCATACACCAGAGTTTTCCCAGCACTTGGGTAGAGAGTAACTAAAGAAAAATAGATTACCTTGTTATCTATGTTTATTGGCCTCCAAGAAGGATTGAAGAAAGGCTAGGTGAAAGGTAAAATGTATGTCTCATTTCAGTAGCTAAATATTTAACACAAGGCTGGAGGTTGTTCTAGCTATATCATCCTCTTTCACCGTCACCTTCACCGTGTCCTACTTGACTACAGTTCGAACTTCAACAAGGCCATATTCATACATTCATTCATACTGTCCTTATGCAGAAGGTCCAGTGGAAAAAAGGACATGAATCTCATGCATGGACTGCACAGCACCATGCAGCCCACAAAGATTATTCATGTAGAAAATTATATCCAGCACAATAATCCTACCAAACAATTAGAAATCTCCTCACTATGCATACCAATGCTCCAGGGGACAGCCTCTTCTCTTTATATGTGATTGTACAGTAAACACATACCTATGTCATATTAGAACCATGTCAAATTAGAAATGCCTCTTTCAGGAAAAGAGACATGAAAAGAAGAGAAAGCCTCAAACAGGGCAGATGATAATGCAAAAAGACTTAAAAGAATTATAGAGGGGCCAGTATCCAGCCCCAAAAGATTCCTTAGCCCCCCAGTTCTGCTTTAAGGTAAGGCTGTCCTTAATTTTACTCTTTTGCACAGGCAGGTTGTCTCTTGTTTTATAGATATCAAATAAAAAAACATCCAGTGGTATTTGCCCATAAAAAGAACTTTTATTTTTAATAGTTTAAAATGGAAATGTTCACTTTAAATTTTATGAGTGTAAGCCACAGTAAATTTATTAACATCTGTTATCTAAACAAATTATTTTTACAAGTTTTAGATAGTTCTGTTACTTTATATTAGCACTCACTTCAAAGGAAATATAACTTTCAAGAAATTTCCACAAAAATTCACAACCCATAAAATGTCTTATTTTATCTCCCTTCCCCATGATTGATTATATCATTTGAAGCACTTTGCATCTTATTGGGCTTGATTTGTCCCTAGATCACAACCTGCACATAGCAAAATTGGTTTTGGAAGAATTTATATGACCCTTCTAACACCTCATCCTCTGGATTGAATATGTAATGTATAGCAGTCTCATCTCACCAAGTCAAGTCATTTGCATTTCTATGACCTTTACTCTAGACTCTTTTCAGAAAAAGTCACCTGAACACTGTAAGAAAGAAATTTTTAAATTTTGCACTTATTATTATTCTTTATTGTGAATGAACCTTTTCACCTTCTTCACCTTAAACAAAGATTATCTGGCACCATAGATGTAACCTGAACTTTCTGAATGGGGACATCAACACATTTGACAGTTTTATTAGAAATGTATTTTATACTATTTTTCCTATACATCCAAATGCACTGTCATTTTATACTTTACCAAGGTCGTACTCAAAAATACTATTTAAAACCTAATATAAAAAAACAGTAAGTCTAAAAATCTGTTTATTTTTGCAGTGTTTACCGTAAAGTTGTTTTAATATGACTTTTTAACCAATTGCTCTTCCATATTTCTGGTATTGTATTGGTGGTGAGGTTTCGGTGCAGTTACAGGTCCTCTACATCTAGCATCTTACACTCGACAGCCTACTAAAGAATGAATAGGTGCAGCAGTTACAAGTTTAGTACTGCTCACTGCCGCTAGTTATTAAAGGACCAGCGCAGCCGTGTGGCAGCCAAGTATCTGGGAAAGAGCCAACTTCTGACACAGGTCTGAACCTAGCCTATGTGGTACTAATGACTACACAGAGAGTACATTGTGTATAGAACACACGGGACAGGCTGATTTATTAAAGCTCTCCAAGTCTGGAGAGTTTAAGCTTTCATCAGTGAAGCTGGGTAATCCAGCAATCTTGGAATGGATTTCTTACAAGTAATTTGCTATTGTTTTGTTAGCAAATATTTTCAAATCTGGACCAGATCCATTCCAGGTTTAGCTGATGAAAGTGTATCCTCTCCAGCCCCCCAGCTTTATTAAATTAGGCCCACTGACTCATAGAGACATATATTTCAAACATAAATTGTAACAAAACATTCACTGGCGGTGAATCACTGTCACTAAAACACATTCACGAAAATGAGTCATCTGCAGTGAATTTAGATGTATTGGTTTCTAAATATGCTCCATATACTTACAAAGGAAAAAAAACGGTAAAACACAACTAATGTATAGGGTTTTGAAGCAGGAAGGAAAGCCTGTGTATACAATAAACAAATAAAGTTACCCTGTATAAAATATTTAATTGAAAATGACAAAGGTAAAATTAAATAAAAAGTAATAAACATGCATTACATTATATAATGATAATGATGTAATTACATACAGCATACATCTAAAAACGTTGAAAACATTATGCACTTGCTTCAAATTGAACCTTTAACCCGGAAACTGCCTTTCTTCCTTTTGTTGACAGCCCCCAGCCATGCAAAATTGATAATTCATTTACTAACAGTTGCAAAACCATAAATAACGCCATAAATAGTAAAATTGCATGCCAATAGATTGAGGCCTCCAGCCCATCAGCAAAGGTGTCCCTGAGGCAACACCAGTGATGTATCTAGCATAGTTGAAATCTATATCAGATTTTTTTTTTTTGTCCTGCTCCATACACCCATTTTCTAGGCATCTCAATTATTTAGTTTAATAGCAATTATTTGCTAGAATGAAAAAAAGAAAATCCAAGGTACTAATAACAGTGAAGTTAATGTGATGCAGAGAATTTAGGAGTAAAAACTATGCAATGTAAATAAAAATGAAGGATTTAATAGCAGTTCACATGGTGCACTATGGTGAAAATAAAGGATAATAGCAGTGTGGTTAGATGATGAGAAGCCTACAGGAGACTTCAATTAAAGCAATATGATCTTCTAAACAACTGTGACTTTATATGCATTGACAAAAATGAGAATTGTGGCCCATGTATTGTGAGATTACATGGGCCACAAATACGAGTACATAATACCGAGGCAACAAATGGTCAAATGTTACAAAATGCATGCATGCATTGCTAAACATTTGCATTAAACATTCAACTTTAACTATAATGTGTGAACAAACAAGCAATTGTGACAATATGCACACAACAAATAGACAATTGTAACATTGTGGGACCAGTTTATCGAAACTTGGTTTTACTTGACTTTTCTTGTTCGCTTTTATCCCGAATGCAACTTTTTTTTATAATGCCAGATTCATGAAAGAACAATTTGTTTTTAGAGCAGCAATCAATGATTGATTGCTATACCATACTTAATCTAAAATGGTAATCAGAAAATCCACATGAATAGAATAAATGACTAACACTTTTTATAAATGGAATGACTTGAACTCAGTCAACTGACTATTTTATTTCCTGTTTATGCAAAGGCATGCTGGTTTCAAGGTTCACAGCATATGTAAAAATTGCCATATATGAACAGAATAGTAGATGAGAATGTTGCTTAATAGGAGGTTTTCAAAATTTTGATCATTCCTACAGGAACAGTTAGATTCTATTGTTTATCACTGAATTAGGCAACCTGTCCAATGTGTATGTGCAGTGTCAGAATTCAGTATGTCCAAGAAGGTTTGTCGCTATGTAGTTTCATGCACCTTGTGAAAAATTTCCAGAAATGCTAAGACACACCATATAAAACTTTTACTTTTACATAGAGCTAGCATAGCAAAAATATCTATTGCGATATCCACTGCCTATACATTTCCTGTACAAAAATACTCACATTGGGAGAGGGAAAATGTGCACAGTTATGCTGCTCAGTGGTACTGTCAGTCAACAGTTTATTATACATAAAGGAGGAGAGCATATATTGACGACAACTATCAGAATGCTGTTTCTTAAGTACTATTCAATTAGAAGGCAGACTGAACATCACACTCAATTGCACTGTAAAAATAAAAGTCATATTTGTCTGTCCAGTAGAAGTATCTGGAGCAAAAATTATTTGGCAGGTTTATTTATTCATATATTTTGACAGTGCGTTTTAATTTATGCTATACAGGCTATCTCTAGATTGGGCAGATTTCCCCTTGAAACACTTTTACTCCTGCATTTTTTTTATTTTTTGTATAGGTATATTTATTTCTGCCATCCTAAATCTGGTCATGTATGGTGCTCCATTCTTCTGCCTCATTTTCTTGTAACAAGTGTGGGTACCACTAAAAGCACAAACTCACCATAGGATAGCATGCAATAAAAACTGTCTTCCAACTCCCTATTGCCCATATGGTAATTCAAACTGCTATCGTCCTAAAGTAATGTCATGTTTGTAAAAAGCACAATTTTGCCCTATTTCACAGTACAGTAGTGGTATTAACAGTCATCATTAATAGATCATAGCCTGTTCATAGAGAATGCTGTAGATGTGAGAAAAAAATGCATCCTGTTGGTAACCCCTAGTTTATATTTTACTCATGTGTTTGGACTTAAAATGGGGCAAGAAATGAATAGAGGCAAGATAAGAAATAAAATGTTAATACTATAAAGAAGACTGAAAATATATTCAATATAAAAACTTTATATGCTGGATCATTTTAAGTTTTGTTCAAAATGTGTATCAAACTTAATTTTAAAATTCCTTTAATGCACTTTTAATACCAGAGCAACGTGCAAAATTTTTTCTTTTTTTTTTTCTTTCAAATTACACTTGGTTTAAATAGGATTAACCCTGTTAAAGTATGTTTCTCATCTGTGTAATTCAGTTTTTGTCAACAGGCCCAAGTCCATACATTTCACATAATCGTATAATAATTTTGCTATTTCTTTTCAAAGATAATTGCTAATTATCATGTTATTAAAACATAACTTCATTTAACAACTGCTAAGTCTTACAAATGCATCATCATTTTATACACATCTTAAACACATTCTGAAAGCATGTTGTGTTTTACTAAAATATGTTGTTTAGAATTTCAAAGTTGTTTTTGTCTACATTATTTTTCAATATCTGTGTACACAAGCTCTCAGAGGTACTGGAGTGAATGCTGATAATGCACATCATTATTGTTAAAGACTATCAAATGCAAGATCTTTAATTTTTTTATATAGCATTAGTGGTATTCAGAAAAATGTGGTCAGAGCCACTTCTGACCTGAATTTTTCATTTTCTAAGCACTGATCAGAATTTTCCAGCATGTCTTGTTTTAAAGACTATAGAGGAGGCCAAAAATTTATCAGCTGGGAAAAAATATCAATCATGTCATCCCGCTCACACATTTTCATGCTATAAGCCAGACTGGATTTTATGCAGCAGGGGGAAAAGGAGGAAGACGTTTATATTGTGCCTTACAACAGTGGAAGTGCTACTAGGGAGTGGGACTTTTATGAGGTGTGTCCACTGCTCAAGGAGGTGGCCTATATTAGGAAAATAAGTAGCAGAAGTATGTTATGATGCAGGAATTGCTAGGTATGACTTTAAAAAGTGACACAGGTCCTAATCAGTCTATCAGATATCTATTATTAACTTTATTATTAACTTGTATTTATATAGCTCCAACGTAATATGCTTAATATGCTTTACAAAGTCTATAGTCATGTCACTATCTGTCACTTGTGAGCTGTCCCTTAATGGGTCATATGTCCCTACCGTAGTCATATGTCATTAACCTCCCTGGCAGTATGATTATTTAAGTATTTTTACATGTTAAATCGGTACATTTGACATGTAAAAATACTTCTAATTTTTTATTCCTTGCTAGTCTCGCCCCTCGGTGCAGACAAACCGCCCGCACACATGTCGCATACCCGGCCGGCATCTGCATCTAGGGGAGGCAGATGCTGGGCAGATGCCAAGTAAACCTAGATAACGGGCATCGCTGGAGGACGCCACGGGCTCGTGAGGACCAGGTAAGTCCACCCTGAGTGTGGCTCAGGGTTACCGTTTTCTGTAAAGGAATTCACCCCGAGCCACACTCGGGAATACCGACAGGGGGGTTAACAGAGTCTAAGGCTAATTTGAGAGGAAGTTCATTAACCTAACTGCATGTTTTTGGAATGTGGAAGTACCAGGAGGAAACTCACACAAACATGGGGAGAACCCACAATCTCCATGCAGATAATGTCCTGGCCTGAGATTCAAACCTGGGACTTACCCCTAAAAAGGCAACAGTGCTAAACTCTGAGCCACTGTGATGTCCACCTATAGGGTCATACTGAGAATAGGAAGAAGGATGAGGGCCTACAGTGGGTGACATTGCGCATTTACTATGCGCATTTACATTTACTAGCACTGTATGCAACATTGAAGGAGAAAAGTCATTAGTGGTGACCCTATGTTGTCAGCTTACAGCATCCCCAGTCTCCCTTAAGTCATATATACTGCCTATTTCAGCATCTCCAGCACACTCTCTGCACCTGGATTAAAAAGTATGTGCAGCAGCCAATGAGCAGATCACTTCCTTGCCATGACCCTGTCCTACCATTGGCAGCTGGTCCTATATAGTCTTTTAGGTCTTAGTCCCCAGTTGCCAGTTGTATCGTAATGCTTGTCTTACCTACTGGTGGTGTGATATTCTTCTGGACTGTCTGTTGCTGACTCTACCTGTTTTTTTACCTTGTTGTTGTTTGCTGCCTGAGGCGACATTTGCCTATGATTCCAACTCTGATTTGCCTTACCACTCACATACATCATTTGTCTATCTAATTGCTTGTGTTTGAACCTTGACTCTATTTCCTGGACTTGTTTTGTGCTGCACTCATCTGTTATACATCATATTTGTGGATATCCAGGGTGCTGAACCTGTGCTGTCTGACCTCCCTTCTGTTTCCATCCTGTTTCAGTGGGCTCCTAGTCCTTTGTCAGTCCCTTGCCCACAAAAGTCCTAGGGGAAACTGAGTCCTTTGACAGAGCAACTAGCCTGCCAAGGATGATGGGTGGCTTGCTGTAGGTTATAATTGTGGAGTTAGATCGGGCAAATGGTATCTGGTAAGCACTGCTGGTGGATCTAGGCCTTATACAGATGGTCCCAGATTCCTACAACTGGCTAAAATTATTGGTTACTTGAGAAACTTATTGCTATCAATTTTGCACCAAAAACATACAAAAATAAAAAAATGAAAAAGCTGAAATGAAAAAGTGAAATTTCTTGGCAACAATGGGGAAATCTATTAGGCTCCGCCATTCTTGCGAAAATTTCTTCGAACCTCTGATGGTTCCAAGATATTACGCCGAACCGATTTTGTGAAACCATCCGATAATCTAGGAAATTATAACAGGTAGATTCAAAGAGGATTCACAGGATTCCCTGGGAATCCTCCTGTTTGGATCCCCGGGGCACTTGAAGTTAATTACCTCTAGAGCCAGGGATTGCACACTAGTCTCAATGAATGTAGTTTTTTTTTTTTTGCAATGATATAACAGCAGATTTAGAAGTGAATAGATCATAAAAATGAACTCAGGCTGCATTCTGTCCTAGATTTCGACAGTGGATTAAACAGGCTGAATAAACCATTGTTATATACTTTCCATCCAAAATAAGCGTTTTAAACTTTTTTTTAAGAAAATCTAAATTCTACTATTCTGATTTTTGGACTGTGTGTGTGTGTGTGTGTGTGTGTGTGTGTGTGTTTAATTAAATATTCTATTTCTTGTTTTAATAATAGAAAAATGTGATACCTGAAACTCCTACATTTTACCAATTCAAGTGATAAATTTCAATACTTGACACCATATAATACCAAATGATAACTTTGAATTTGTAATGATATTCTATTCTTGCCCCCAGCAACCTTTTATTATGAAAGTCAGACTGTAAAAAAATGCATAGAGTTGTAATTTTCAAAGCCTGACTCCATGTAATGCAAGTTATAATGACAGTGATTTACAAATTTCTCTGAAAAACTTATAGACTGATGCCACAAGCAAAACAGCATTGTTTGAGCTATACATAAATAAAAAAAATGATGCAGCAAAAGTTTTAGAAAAAAAATCTATAAACATGAACAATAGTAGCATTATCTAAAGGTACATATTGTCATAAATTGTGTAAGTGTAGGTAATATTATTGCTTGTATTAAAATTTACCACACTTCAAAAATATATATAAAAATATAATTTGTTGCAGAATGTAAATAAATAAAGAATTTCCAATAACACAAATATAATACTGTTGTGCTGCTTAGCATTGCTCACCTTTTGAAGCTGTGTATCTTGTGTATTGAAGGTGTTGATGCAGAAAATCGAAAAAGAAAAACACCTGCATGGGTCAAAATCAAGAATATTAAAAATAGTATGTAATGGACTTGATATATCTGGTTTAATAAAACTTTCTAAGACTGGTAATGATAGACTACCAAGGGAGAACCTGGGTGATCCAACAAACCTGAAATGGATTTCCTAAAATAATTTACTATTATAGGCATGTTTTCAATCCTTGAACAGACTCATTCCAGGTTTGCTGGATTACCAAGATTCTGTCATGATATGGGGATTGTGGGACAAGGCTATGCCTAGTGTGGACAAGGCTATGCTTATCAACCACTGTATAATGCCAGTGGAACCTTTAACGTTGTGAAAAAGGTATTTTGCTCCAAACAGCAGAATACAGTTGCACTCATGATAAATAGTTGCTCCCTAAAGTTTAATACCAGGCTGGCATCACATAGGAGTGCTATGGAATAAGCAGATCAGATTTGAAAGAACATGGCTACACAGAAGAATCACTAATGGGTTATTTTTGCATCTGAATAGTCAGTGTTAGAAAGTTTTAATGTATGCTAAAAATATGTACATCTTTTAAGGAAATTACCGGTGATTTTGATACAACTTATTGAAGAAGTTGGAAAAAAGTGTCATCCTGTGAAGCTACAATATTGGTAAGAATGTGGATTTGGATTGTAAAACTAGAAGTTACTTATAGTGCTCCTTACATAAAATAGATTGAATTAGCTACTAGGTGGAGAGGATCTACTCATACACAATATTACAGTACAGGTGGTCCCTGGGTTACATACAGGATAGGGACTGTAGGTTTGTTCTTAAGTTAAATTTGTAAGTAAGTGAAAACAGGTACATTATTTTTTTAAATGCAATTAGGACAGATGTTTGTCTCAACATATTAGGCAGCGTGGTATTGGTTACTGTATAAAAATCCTCACTGTGAGTTAATCACAAACAAACCAAAAAAAAAAATTATAGAGCCTAGACATTCATTAACTTCTGGAGCAAGCTGTGCTTTGATATGCAAAAAGAAACAACTGGAGAGTTTGTCTTGGTCATTAAAGAGTTACAACCAAAAAACTTCTTCTTTAAGTCATGCATACCTCCTCACTCTGCCCCATTAAGCCTCTATTCACACAGGAGCAAGCAGGAAAGGCCCGTTTGTATCTAGGAGTCGTACATATGTTGGATGTCTTTAACTTGGGGACTATCTGTACGAGTAGTAGGTGCTAGGATACACCTATCTGGCTAGTGATCTCGTGCTTTGCACCACTGCAGTATCCCACACTATTTATTCACACTAGCACTGTCACTTACAGCAGCAAGGAGATCATAGAATTTGTTGTCTACCCTCCGATCAGCAGCTCATAGCATCTCCTGCTTTCCTTAGGCCATGCCGCCTGAGATGTACGTTCCCGGCCTCCCCAGCAGATACTCTGAGGCTGAGCACACCTAAAGGGGATTTTATGAGCAGATTAGGGTCTGGCTTCTTTCTGCTCTAACATTGGCAGGTAGGACTTTATAGCCTTTCTGCTTACAGTCACCAAATGCCTGTTGTAGCATTAAGCTTACTGACCTGCGGCTGGTGTATTAATTTGTTGGTTTTACCATTGCAGATTCTGCCTGTTTCCTGACCATGAGATTGTTGGCTGCCTGGACCAACCTTTGCCTGTGACCCCTTGGATATCCCATATGGTGAACTGTATACCTGTGTATGACCTCTGGCTCTGTATTCTGGATTTGCCTCTTCTGGAATCTTCTGTAGTGCATAATTTGTGGGCTCCTAGTCTTCTGTGACTCCTTGCCCAGACGTCATCCTTTGCACACAGAAGTATTTGGGGAAGCTGGGTGCTGGAACGGTGCAACTAACCACCTGAGGCTGAGTGGGGGATTGCTATAGGTGAAAAGTGCAGCGTTAGATTAAGGCACTGGCCCAGACCAGTATTAAGAGGAAAGTACGTGTTGCACATTTTACACATTTTACATTTTGACTATTATATATATTTAAAAGAAAAAACTGAGGCCTTTTCAAGTTGCAATTTGAATAGTGATTCATTTTAGTATTTATTTTGTTAATTGGGAATTGACAAGACGGGGTTATAGCCTTTACTTTTATATCCCTCACCAAGGGTACATTATTTCTTTGGAGGTATTATATCAAGCATTATGTTTAAACTCTAATATGTAAAGTGCCGGAAGTTTCCTATAAATAAACTTTTGTTAAAATCATTGTCCATTCTTTCTACTAATCAGAAAATTGTACTTGTTGACTGAGCATCAGCCATTTCTTGTAAGTTTGATATTCATTTATACAGAGCTGGAGGTGATTCCTAGGAGATTTGTCATTTATGTCTCTAGTTTAATGGCATCATCAGAGCTGACATTTGTTCACATCATAGAACAAAGAAATATACGATGAAAATTTTACACCTGCCTTAGTACTTTTTAGTATGTCTATTTAAAAGCACAGGTAGCTGAGCGACAGTAACAGCTAAACAGTAAAAAATAACTGAATGTGGGATTATAAACAAAAATAAAAAAGCATGAAGAATTCAGGTGTTTCAGAATTTGGAGCAAAACTTTTAGAGTAACCTGTTACTCTGGAACCAATTAAAAAACACAAAACATGTCTTATAGTTTCTATTTTTATAATGACAAATTAGAAATTTTTTTATATGTAGAAGCTGTACAATAACCCAACTACGCAATTATTTTGGTTTACTTTAATTAATCTCTTGTGTCATGCTTATTGTATATTGGGGCTTGTCTTTGAAGTTTTGCAATACACTGTTCTAAATTTACTATATGTACATCAAGGAAAGAATGGGTTTAATACCTTATTTTCCCTTTTTCCTATTAATTAAAAATAAAAAATATTTGTTAAAACAATAAACTGATCCTTTCTGTAATACTATTTTTAAAACACCTGTCAAAGTCTGTGATCACAAATTGTTATGTATACATAGTATGATATTTGCTATCATCAAAAACAGTCCAGGCATTGCTGGAAGTACTCCTCTGCTCACCATAAATGTTACATACTCGAAAGTCATCTGTCCAGTCAGAATCTTCTCTGTTTAAGGATCAAACAGGAAACAGGATATTGCCTAAACAAGGAAATTATTACAAATTTGTTCACTAAGCTCCAGTGTATTTGGAAGGCCATTACCCCCCAAAATTCATCAATTCATGTAGATTACAGTGGTGAAGCAGGAGGTTTAACTTTGCATATCATTCATGCTCCAGCTAAGTGGAATGATGGCACGGAAGGTCCACCATCCCATCTATTCCCATCCCATCTAAGTTCCATGGCATTCATATAAGCAGACATTTATCCAATCAGCCCCCCCTGTTTGCAGTCACAAGCAGTAGCTGTCCCATTAAACATATATTCACAACTGTTCAGACCTTTTTTTTTGATGTCTGACAGCTAATATCATCAGATATCATATTTGGCCAGTAATTATGTTCAGCAGACCTCAAATACTTTAAAAGTGCAAGTCCTTTCATAGAAGATTATTCTATATTTCTAGTTACCACACCCGGACAAAACATATATGTAGGCCACTCTTCATATCTTTAGCAACTACCACCAGCCTCCTCATTCATGCCACCACCATCACCACTATCAATATAATATATGCAATACCTATCATTTGCATGCTCCTAGTGTATGCCACCACCTCCAACACCATAATATATTTAGCCACCACACCTTGCAGCTTCCTGGGGCTGATCCCTGTGGGTGCCAGGGCCTATTGACACCACTGCTAATGGGAGTATGGGCAGATATATTGCCAGAAACAGGATGATATATACTGTTGAAGACATACAAAGATGTTAATATGAAAAGATAAATATACCGTTGAAGGTGGAAGTAGATAAACTGCTGGGGGTAGGCTTAGACATACTACCGAGGACAATGTGAAATATGTTACTGACTACAGAAATAGATATGCATTATAGTGGCAACAAGAATTTGTATAGTGTTAGTGTTATGTTGGCACTTGAAGCAAAGGAGCTTCATTATAACATAGCCCATTCTGCGGAAGAGTTGAGACTATGGGTGCCTTCTGTGGACAAGGACATTGCTGTATAAACAGTCCAAAAAGGAAGCCATCGGTGAAGGTTCCTACTTCTTGTAAAAAGAGAAGATGTCTTAGCATAAAAAGATATGTGTTGTTCATAGTTTTGCTTTTTGTTGTATTTGTGTAAGACCAGACATGACAGTACAGTCACATACTGACAACTGTTGGATGTCACAAGAAGTAACTAAAGAAAGATGACTGGCAAACAGGTGGCATCTTTTACAATGTTCTGTGACTCATGACCTAAAGTTAGACTAATGCTGAAAGTAATAGCACTATTTTAGTTGCTTACAATAGTGTTGGCTTGTATTGTTGCTTTTCGTTGTTTGTATTTTCTAACACTACCTGAAACAAGAGTAAATGTTTTAACAATGCTTGTGCTGAAAACAAAACTTGGTACTGATGGACAGCTCTGTCATTCACGTTGAAACTTGCCTGTCCTTTTTAATTTTTAGTAGAATTCTTTCCTTGACAAAGCAAAAGTGTCAAGCAGAGTGTCAGACTCCTGTCTGAACTTAATACTAATCACAGACACTAACGCATTGTCATATAACAAAGTTGCTGTCAGGATTATATAAAAGAAAGTTGAAGACTTTGTAAATCTTTCAAGCAGCCCGTGAACGGTGTACGTTACCAGCTCTGAGCCGAAACAGGACATGTATGTCTCTGTAAGGAACATACAACCTAAGATTTTTGGTCTGACGGGAAGAAAATACCTAAGTAACAGTACACACTGGAGGTAACAATGTACTTTAATAACAAATTAAGACTGAAAAATAAAATTCTTACACATGTTTATTTCTTGAAAGTCATATATAGTGGTATTTTTTAAGTGATGTTTTAACAGTTGTTACATTATTGTATTTTTATTATGATTGCTTAAATATTACGGTACATTCTTTCAGGAGCATATAACAGCACAGTGCAAAGAGCTGATCTAAACATTATCAGATACCCATTACAGATACCCATTAAATATATTATGGTTCACCATTCAACAGTTTCAAATTGGCCAATGATTGATTGTTGAGTGAATAAATGATTGATTGTTGCTTTGACAGGTGAACTTCTCTCTTTGTCTTATGAAATAAAAACTATTGTATTATAATTGCAGTTGAAATGGATAATACAACCTAATGAATACATTAAAGCTGGTGATGTGCTCCTTAAACCTTGAGGCTGTAAAGAGTCACATTTAAAGAAGAGCAATTTACATAATAATGTGTGTTAACTATGGGTTTCCCCAATAATTAAATCAAATGTTTAAAAGGCTTAATGTAATACTGAATTCAAGTTTGGGAGGAATGGAATCTTCATTAATGTTCATGGAATTATCACTCTCTAAACTTCACAAGCTTCAGCGCCTATAATGTATGCTTGCAGTAAATGAAAAGTTCAAAGGCTGTTTGTTTGCATTAATTACTACTTGCCTGAAATAATCTCAGAATTTTGCTTGCAGGAAAAAGGTCAGCACCAGGGAGAATCAACAGAATAGATATTTATCTAGAGCACAGCTAGTCTTAATAATTTTTGTCTGGCAATTTACATAAAAATGCTGTTAATTTGGTTAACGATGGTTAACAACATTGGCCTGCAAGTGCAATCCACTTTCCTAGAAGTACTAAATGATTTAACAGCCATAAAGATAAAATTGATAATGGAGATACGTAATTGAATCTATCATTTTCTTATTTGAATAATCTGTTTATATGAGATATAACCCTGTTTCTGTTTATAGTCTTAATTACATGTATCCGAGAGTATTGCTGTATTTGTTGATTATCTATGCCTGATTTGCCTCCTTTAGAGTAGTGCAACAGATGAGATTTGATTTATTGGGCCTCATTTATTAAAGCTCTCTAAGGCTTTAGAAGATACATTTTCATTGTTGGAGCTGAAGCTGGGTAATCCAGCAAACCTGGAATGGCTTTCTTCAAAGTTGTTTGCTAGCAAGTGTGTTGAATCCTTGACCAGATCCATTCTAGGTTTGCTCGATCACCCAGCTTCACTAATGAAAGTGTATCCACTCCAGCCTTTGAGAGCTTTAACAAATCGGACCCATTGACTTTAACAGGAATGCTAAGCTCAAATAAAATTGAATTTTACAAAGGAGTACAACTGAATTTTGTGTAGGATTAAGGGGCTCAGTAATTCAGTAGCAGGATGTATTAAGACTAAAATATAAAGGCAACAACACCAATAGGCTCTAAACACACGGTCAATGTTTACCAATGACTTTTTAATGTTTCTATAAAAGGTACCTTCAAGTAGCACTTGAAAGCACTAATACAACATGCATATAATGTAAGGAAATGTCTTTACCTAAATTCAAACTCAGAGTAGGCAGCAAAATACCCAGATGAAATCTAACATTTTTTTTACCTACAAAATGATGTACAGAATTTATTTTTTGGCTAGTGGTGGAGATTTACAGAGTCACTTATTTATTAGTCAGATTTTTTGTTAATTCATTTTATAATATTAAAAAATAGAGCTGAAGGTGCTTTAAAGTCATTAGGTCAATTTTGCGTATCTGTAATCATTGAAAACATTACACATTTTACAGTTGAGTGCCTAACCTTAAGTTCATGGGCTTAACAAGTAAACATTTTGATTTGACATGCTTTTATGCTGTGTCTCTGCTGTGATCCTTGCTAGTATACGCCCCACCCCCATTATTTATAAACCATGAGCTATAAGTCTGTTGATAAGGAGTATGGTGTTGCATGCTCTCGGTATCACAATCAGTATTCCTTTTCTATTTGTATTCTTCCCTACTTCCCATGATCTACACATATTCTTTCCTCTTTTCCTTTTCTGAATATCATTGTATGCACCATTTCCACTTTCGAGAGGGCAATGTTTAGTTTTCAGTGATTAGAACTGGTCACAATCTAGTAACACAAGTGATAGAATTCCTGGGGAGTAAACATTGACATTGAGTCTGCTAGGATTAACATATCATAAAACCTAGTGCTCTGATCCCTTTTTTTAGTCAGATTGACTACAAAATGTATTCCATTTGCACCCTAGAACCTTAAGTTCTGGTGACAATACAAAATTATATATTTTTTCTCATTTTCAGTCAAGCTATTGAGAAAGTACCCTCTTTTTTCTATATGTATTAGCCTGTGCTTTAAGTTGCTGCATAAAACTGTGTTCATTTTCCAACCTACTGCACCCTTCTCTTATTTTAGTAAGACTGTATTTGTCCCACCTAACTGATAGACATCTGCAGAACTCTTTAACCGGAACAAGTAATGGGAAAAGGCCCTAATATCCATAAAAACCTTTAAACAACTACAAAGCTAATTTTGACTCCCAAGTACCCTTTGTCCCAACATCTTTGCGGAATTAACTCATCCAACCTGATGACTCATTATAATACAGTTTATTTTATGACCAACACCTTATTAACATAAACTGTTTAAAACTTTCCCTTTTTTTGTTTCTTGCCACAGGTGTATACACAGAAATCCTTAAAATTGCCTCAAGTAATAGTCCAATAACACCTCTTCTGCAGCTCTTTTATTAAAGGAGAATCTTGCCTTTGCGAGTATATATTAAAATAGCAAGGACATAGAATGAATTCACAATGCACTATGTCTAAGATATTAATGTAAATTTATCCAATAAAAATGACTGACAAGGTCATTCTAGAACATTTTTGTTTGTGATTTAAATTCAATTCTAAATAGGTGAATGTAGTGCAGAGATGCTGGCACTGTCATAAAGCCATATCTTAGATCTTGTGTATATACAGTCATCACTGTAAAGATGCACGGTTTCCTTGTAACTGTTCAGATATTCAAGGTCACTGGGTAATTATGAAACAAATCATTTATAAGCTATGTATCTGTTTGAGTTCTGTAGAAGAGAGTACATAACTGACGGCGGTAATGTAATGTTACAGAACAGTTACCTAAACATCTACATATAGGATTTTCAATAACAAGGGTTTAGGGCAAATCTTGCAGGTTTGAGTTATACAGGCAAGGTGAATTTAAGTGTTGAATCATCCAAGAAAATTATTTTGTTAAACCTCAATGCACTGCATAACCTTTAAGCTATGGGCAGCAGGTTTGGAAAAGTCAATACGTGACTTTCTGTTAAGACAGCCCCCTCATTATAAAAAGTAGTATTAATAATGTTATTGCAATAACTTGAAGGGAAAGGTGAAAATGCATTGGGAAAGATCAGTGTCAATTAGGAAACTTTAAATTAAATATGATAACTGTTTGAGTAGTCAACTTCTTTGCTGTTTTTTTTTTTCAAATTGTGGGTTTTGGCGTCTATTTTTTTTTTTTTTTGTAAAGGAATTTGTCAGCAGTTTTAGTTGCTTCCTTGTTCTTAACAAACATTTTTAGTGTAAACTGTCTTTGCTTTCCCATTTTTTTAATTGTGTTTTTTTCAGGGGTTTTATACCTACTATACCTAGTTTTTTGTCTTAACTCAATTGCAACATTGCCTTAAATATAATAATTTCATTAATTACCAAAACAGGATTTACATGATGGAGAGTGTGGGTGGAAATTTTTTTTTTTAAATATAAAAATAAAAACTGTAAAATGAACATATAAAAAAATGTGTGCTCTCTCTCCCCAGTATTAAACCAGATGCTGAAGTTAATAAATATAAAAAACAATACTTATACATCATGAGGAAGTTTTGTACTGCTGTAATAGGTGTTCAGGTAAGTAAATGTGCTGATTACTAAACACCAATGCTGGAGGATAATACTGGGGAATATTACTTGAGGCCATTGCTGGGGTACTATTACGTCATAGACATAATTTGTAAAAGCGTAAATAAATATTGATGGGTATAATTTGAAGTGTACTAACAACAGTCTTCTGCAGAAAAAGATTGGCCAAGGAGTCTGGTACAACTGAGTGGCTTGGCAGATAATCACAAACACGTTGCAAACAGCAAGTTGTGGTTGGAACAGCAGATTAGGTGTGGATTAGTGTTTAAAATTATGCAAGAATTGAGACAATGATCAATGCTTGACCACTGTTGACCAATAATCATCACTAACCAGCATCTTACCTTATAGGCATGGCAGCCATAGGATGAACTGCATTTCCTCTTGGAGAACTTCAAGAAAAGTATATGTATGTTAGGGAGTCATGTATGCATTTTAGTAGGACATTTATTGTTGGTGAGACATTTCTGATATTAAAAAAAAATGTACCCAACAGGTATTTTACCGAGGCGTATTATTTTGGATTATTATTGATAGTTATTACTGGAGGTTATTGATGGCCCTGACATTGGAGTGATTGATAAGGGTCACTGCTGCCCTTGACATTTGTTGGGGGTAGTGCTGGCCTTCACAGTTACCCATTGTTATTGTTGGTCCTATCACTTGGGTTATTGCTACAAGTTATTGTTGGTATTACTTACCTTGTGTTTTATCATTTTCACAATATGTTTAGAGTAGCAGTATTCACAAGTGGTTTTAAGTGGTTTTGCGACCTAAAACCTTTGCATAAAATTGTGTAGTGCATAAGCTGTTTAACTTTTAATTGACAGACAGTAGAGGGTAACAGCTTTGCTGCACAATTTCTCTTAAGGTACATGTAGCTTTAAGAATGGTTTATCTCACACCCCCCTTTCCCATCTGGATAGTGTTGAATTGGAGGATCAGCAGCATTTTAGCTGAAGTTGTTATTTATCTGCGACTATTTGGTATGAAAGTTAGGCTATCACTTTGCTGATCTCTACACTCATGATCTGCTCATGATATGTTTCTTTCTGTCCCAGGTATGGAAAACCTGTAAGAGGTCAGAAATGTATTTGGTTAATATATTGCAATCTCTATATTAGACATTTTTAATGTATGTAATAATGCGATGCTAAGCTTTATATGTAAAACGAATCCTGCAGCCATTCTATTAGTCTGGTGTCATTTGTTGCTGTCCTTGGGTTATTCTTATACAGTAACTTTACTGTTAACAATCATGAAACAGATGTTTCTTCAGAATCAGATTTCTGCCTCGGTGACCACAGCTTGAGGGCCTAAGGGAAGTAAATAATGTGAATTTTTAAATCAAGGAAAGATACAACAAGAAATCTTGATATATATTTTTATGGCCCAATGTTTTAAGTATTTTAAGTAACTTTAATCTCATTATTAAACAATAAACTCATTATTATTTATATCTGGACACATGCTTAACATGCATACTTCAGGCCATAGCGTCCTAGCCTTACAACAACCTGGTCACAGATGGCCAAAACACCCTTGAGGTACTCACCCTTCCTGACTTTGGAGTACATTTGCTCTGGTCACAACCTGGGTGTTTAACCTTTGACAGCAATGTGATGTGTTTCTCCCACAGGCATCCGAAGCTTGAAGGTATTTTGGCATGATAACTTTTTTTTTTTGTAGAAACTGGCTAAAGTGAACATTTTCAAACCACAAAGAAAAAAAAAAGTTTTTGTCACAATTTCAGAGTGGCTTCCTTCAGGGTAATGTAGCTATTTGGGTGTTGGTCAATTATTTATAGAATTGTAGGCCCAGATGTATGTTTTTTTTAAAATCTAGTTACATTGTGCTACTCCTCCTTCCCCTAACAGCTGTTTCAGGTTCTGGTTCCTCAACTCATGCATACAGAATGCATATTCATTGTTCTTTCTAAATATCATACATTTTGTACACAAATTGAGATAGTGGATGACACATTTGTTTTAAATAAAAAAATAAAATAAAAAGTATACTAGAAATACATACAGGTTTGAACTTCCTTGCTGTGAACGCATGCAGAATGATGATACTCGTCTAATTAGTAATTGCAGAAATCAATTCTCTACTAGCCAATGGGAATTCTGGCCACCATTTACATTAGTACCCCAGCATCTAGCTAGTTATTAATATACATGGCACTCTTACAACAACCACTAGCCAACAGAACTGTCCTCTGTGAATGGGAATCACTGTACCCACTGATTGGTGATTGTTAGTGGCAGTATGGGCATGACAACCATTATTGACAAAGTGTTTGGCAAGGTAAAAAAAAAAATACATTTTGTAAAGTTTGGGGATCAAAATTTTACAGAAAACCCATCTTGGATGCCAGTTCATCTTGAATAAAGGATGAAATTCCCCCTAAAACTAAAATAGACTCCTAAAAGACGGAACCTATCTGCTGTGGAAATGCACAGAAGCACAATTAGTTGTAATTTATTTTTTTCCTGTTTCATTAAAAATAAATCAGGAATAAAAACACCATTAATAATCCAAACAGACCCTTTTCCAGGATGACAGCGTGGCCAGAGAAAAGGGTTGTAACCAGCATGCACCGCCACTTCCTCTACCATACCCAACCTCTGCCTTGCGTTAGCTTTGGGGTCCAATGTTGAAGGACAGGTCCTGTTATTCACAAATGGTCATCTAAAAGGTATGTAGAGGATTTATGGGAAAGAGTGAAAAGATTAAAATGCAGTATACATTGCACATGAAAAAAAAAAATTAAAGAAACCTTTGTAAATGTGATTTATAAAATAAAATGCTGTGTCCTTTAATGTAAGTCCTTATCGATCACATCAGCCCATAAAATCCATTATGACATCCTTGGTTGATATTTGCATCTGTTTAGTTCATAGGCAGTTCTTCGCCCAAATGAATCCAAATGTTGCTTCAAATTGCCCAAATGGTTGCTTCAGGAGCTGAATTTGAATCACATTTGAGTCACGGGGGGAACATTTTTGTTTATATTTTGGTCAATGGAATGACCAATATTTTAATTTACAGCTTATTGGACCCCTTTATTCCTGCTCCCACTGTCAAAGAATCAATGTGGCATTTCTGATGGAAAAAGAGGTGTCCCTGCCCCCAGCCCTAGCTGGTGCACCAGGGCAGCTTGGGAGAGCCAGACATTTATGTCTTAGGCACTGTATCAGATTGCTGAACATGTGCAATGTTCGGCTTTATTTGCTGCAGGCCTAATGACTGATCTTTGGATTGAAGTTGACACAGACCCAAAGTTTATATGCTTCAGACTCACTACCCAGAGAGATGTAATTATTACTATACTGACGCAAACAGACAGACGTTTTGATATAGTGCCATTAGAACCTCTCTGAATAGACTTCCAGATTGTATTAAAGAGCAAATGTTGTACATTTTCAGTTGCATTACTCTTGAATTTGAGCTTAGTTAGCAACACATCTAAAATCATTTACAGTTAAATAATATGTTCACCCTGAATTATAAAAGTGTAAGGAACTTACCCGTCCTGCGAGCCCGCGGTGTCCCTGGGGATCCCAGCCACAGAGGGAGACGCAGCTGTAGCAGAGGCTGCTGCTCTGCTCGCAGCTTGTCTGTCTCTGCAGGCGGAGGGATCCATCCTGGCCAAACTACTGTTCAGCCAGGCAGCAGCCCTTGCATCCCTTCAGATGTGGTTAATGATATTCCTGCTCTCAGCACTCCTTTGCAAGTGCAAAGTAGTGCACGTCCTAGGGGTGCTGTGGGAAGAGGTGCGCGTGTCACCATGCGTCCCTCTTGTACCCCCCGAGGGCGTGGCACTCGGCTGCCTCGCCCCGGGGCGGGACATAGTTAGTTTGAATTCCCTGCGGCCAATCAGCCGCAGGGGATTTACCTAGTCTCCTATCAGACGGTGCCAGGTGGCGCAAGGTCATTGGTAATCCTGGCCATTTAAGGAGAGCCTGTCCTTTACACCATTGCCCGATATAGCCTCTGTTACACAGTGTGCTTGGGTGTGTCTTTATGTGGTTTAAAGTTTATCTGTTTGTCATTACCTTAGTGACCTGGTCTGAAACTCACCTTGCTTGAACTCTGCCAAGCCTGACCTCGAATTGTTACTGACCATTCTGCTTGCTGCCTGCCCTGACCTCGGATTGTTCTTGACCTGCATTTGCCTTATCCTCCTGTACTTCGCTTTATTGGACTTAACCCTTGCTGTGCTGTATGATTTTGAATAAAGCCTGATTTAAGGGTATCTGGAGTTGGTTGTGGTTTGTGTGCCCAGGCGCATTACAAAAAGCTCTCTAAGACTGGAGTTAGACTATCATGGGTGAATCTGAGTAATCCATCAAACCTAAAATAGATTACCTAAAATAATTTGCTAATATTTGGCAAATGTTTTCTATCCTGGAGTAGATCCATTCCAGGTTTCCTGGATCAACCAAGGTTACCCATGATAGTCTATTTTCTCTTGGAGAGCTTTTATAAATCAAGCCCACTGTACAATGACACACATTTACATACTGTACAAGACCTTTGATCCACAGTTGACCTTTTCATTAGACTTTCTTCTAGGCTACATCAACTTTTTTGAGCTTCTGAGCTGCTCCTGTAATTCTATTGACTTGTGTTGGAAAAGAAGCAGTTCTGATATGAGCAACAAGCCTTTTGGGCATAGGCTCTTAATTTGCTTTTGGCTTAACCATGACTATAGACAAAGAGCTAATGTTTAGTTTATAAAAAGTGAAATGTTGTAACAGTCCTGTGCTGTATTAGTCACTGATTAATGTGAAAAGTTTGTAGTTTATTAGATGCCCTTCACTGGCTAACTTTAATTATTAAAGAATCTAGCTTTTAGGTCTATTAGTCTACTTCCTCAGGCATTAAACAATTTATACAATTGTGCAATGTCTCCAGAAGAAACCTAAATCGTTCTGATCCCAAAGCTTGCATCTTTAATAACCTAAGTTAAGTCAATAAATGGTATCACCTAAATTTCAAAACTGTTCTGAAAAATAAAAGGTAAAGGTTGGCAAAGCAAGTACTTAAAAGACTTGTTTTATAGAAATGAACTAATGTGATAAATGTTATGTGCTGTGGAGAAAATAAATGTTCTTATGAAATAAATACAATAATAATACAATAATACAATAAAATAAAAGAAAGAAAATGATTATTATATTTGGTGAACCAATGAAGACACACATCTACTTCAAGAAGTCTTCTTTTTGCAGCCAACACTCTTATTCATTTTCCCTTTCCATTTCAATTCTGCTGGCTGTATGCGACCCCACCATAACTTATGTAACTGGAGCCAAGGTGAAGTTTTAGCTGGACCAGGGGCAGCATGGGTATATTGTACATCTCAGTCTGCCAGAAGGTAATATCAGCTTCTGAAATCAGCTAGTGCATATGACATGTCGCCTGGCCTATATGGTTTATTTAGGCCCAGGTCAAATCCAGCCTTGTATATTGGGGATAGTTTGGGCCTCCAAAGCAATACTCTCAATCCACAATGTTTTGTTTAGGATTGTCTCCCAATCCACAAGGTTTTCCTAAAATTTGACCTGTTTTTCATGTTTGATTTTTTCTATTTTTTAAATAAAATACCTTTGACTGATATTATCTTGTTTACATTATTGTAGTTGGATGATGGGGCAATGAGGAAACACAATTTTTTAGTCCAGCTTCATTTGAATTGACAAGATTTCTTCTACAATATATTTTTCCATCCTAGCTGGACTGTTAACATAACATTAAAATAAAATGTGAGAATAAATTCAACTAAAATGGTTATACCATTCTACTAGCTACTGTTAATATTCTTGTAGATGATATTTATTATATACATATACAGTTATGAATCTATTTTTGGAGCAGCTTTCTTGTCAATAAACCTTTCATTCAGACAGTGATAGATGAGAACAAAAACTTGGGGGTAGGAGGACAGAAAATAAAGACAAAGTTTATATGCAGTCTGTAAGAAACTATAAATGCTCAACAATATTCCACTAACTTTTAACAGGTCTAGGAAAACTGTTTGTCAGCACTGTTTTCCAACCACTCATGAAAACAATAAATGTCAGGGGTGATGCATAGAAAACGATATAGATCTGTTATATCAAAGTTATAAAAAGAATCCATTCAACTGCAGTCTGAGATATTTAATACAGAGTCCCTGGTCAATACAGCTCCAGGTAACTGTAATTCTCTATATGACATTACATTGTCAGACAACTGGCATATCCGATATATTAAGTAAGTCCTTGATGTATTGCTTGCCAGAGGCTTTCCTCTTGGAAGCGATAGTCACGGTAGCCACACAATCCATGAAATGTGCATAGTAGCATTTGACACTGTTAATTGACACATTTATAGAGGAGGCAAAGAAGTGCTTGATTTTTTTTTTGAATGACGTTGCCTCTAAGCCCTGAAGCTTCAAAGGTAGCTTGTGGCTGTATAAACTAGAATTTCCCTTACAGAAAGCTGTGTTTATAAAGCTAAAATTGCTTTGTGTTACAATGATGAAATGGCCATGACATCTTTTATCTGCACAGTACAATGAAAATACTATATTTGTTGTACTTTCTTCAGCAAATGGCAAAGAACTGAACATCTACTAGCAGCACATAATTAGCTTCCCCAAGTCCAGGCATAATATGTCTAATTTTTAAATTCAGACCCTTAATTCCCTGTGATGCATAACTGTTACCCAGTTCTCTAGGTCTACAGTTCTGCCACTCCTTCTCTCACATCCTTTGTTTTGGACATCGTGGTCACTTGTAGTAGTATTTGTAGTGGGTCTTAGATTGAGTCCAGACATGCCTCAGGGTAAAGCGATCCTGAACGGTCCCCCGTGGTTGGCACCTTGACAACTGCTCTAACACTTGCACCGCATCACTGGTTCGTAAAGAACCAATGTGTTCACATTGTAGCAGTACTAGTATGAGGATGCTGCCATATTGAGCCTGATTCATTAAAGCTCTCCATGGCTGGAAAAGATATACTTTCATCAGTGAACTTGGGTGATTCAGCCATCCTGGAATGTATTTCCTGAAAGTAATTTGCTGTTTGTTAGCAAATGTAGTCAGTTCTGGACCAGATCTATTCCATATTTTTTGGATCACAGAGGAAAGTGTATATTCTACAGTCTTGGAGAGCTTCAAAATCAGGTCCACAGTGTCTACCAGGTTGAGATGCTACCCTGTGGCGTCTCACAACAGGTAGTGATTCCTGGCATAAGGAAGTCGTAAAAGCACCACAAACAGCCATTTGTGAACCTAACCTTAGACTCTAGGGGAAGGGAAGGGCTTGAATGCTTGACCAGAGAAACTTGATATTAGTCCCATATTCAGGATACTTTGAGTACCAAAAAATAAAATATACCCATATTAGTACAAGTGCATGGTATATGCTGCCAGTAAGCATGATTGGAATTCCAAAAGAGTCCACATTTTGGTTCCTAAAATTGACTTATTTTAGAGTTTGGGGAATTCCATCTTTTTATATTTTAGTCAATAGTAATGGAATTTCATAATTTTGTAGGGTAAATTGTCACCATAATGTCTGAAGGACCTGTGGGGCCAATTCCCCCACCCCAAAAAATTTCTTTTTATGGTAATTGCAAAGCCCCTGAACAAAGTATTAATACTAAAATGCTGGGGAAGGGGCAGGGCAGTGTAAAATAAATAAATTAAGCATTTCTCATTTTTTTTTTGTAAAGCAGGCATAAAAAAATGATATAGCAATCAATGAGTTAATTAGCATCATAATGTTTCTTTTTAGTATTCAAGCACTAGAAGACATAATAGGGTTTTTTTTTTGTCTTCAGAAACATTTTTTTGAATAGGACACTGAAAGAATAAAGTCCGCGACTGGTTCAGTCAGCGAGAAAAATTTGGTGGTCCACGGCTCTGGCCGGTGCACCCCTAAGTGGAGTCAGAAGAAGGACCCCGCTGGCGGGGCGCACTGGCAAGAGCCACATACCATGTCCTCTGTACAAATCCAGGGCTCAGGGAAGTGGGCGGGCTGTGTCTCTGAACACAACCTGCCCACTCTACCATTGCAGGCTCAGATCTGTGGTGGGAAGTGGGAGTGGTTATGCCATGCCATCATTACGTCACTATGGAGGAGGTTTCTCCCCTTTTGAGTGACACCCGGCTCCCCACGCATGTGCAGTCAGGAGCCGGTAAGTTTAGTGGTCTGCGGGACCAAAAAGGTTGGCCACCACTGCTGTAGGATGTGGTAAACTATTTTTTATATTGGCATGTCCTTTTTTTTTTTTTAAAGCCGGACCCTTTAGTTGCCTTGGGACAATCATGGATACAAAATGGGGCTACTGAGTGTGGGTGTGCCACCCCTCCTATCCATAAAAGGATCTAATTTTCCAAAAAAGAATTCATTAAGTTAAAGATAAGACAACAAACGAGACGGGCATTAAAAAAGCTACAAGGTCAGAGAGATAAACGCATATCAGAAGATACTGCAAGAACATATTATGTATGGAAATAGTAAGGAGGATGGGGGCTTGAATAAAACCTTTTTTTTAATACATTGGGTTTACGAGTGTAGCATTTTCAATATGTATATCAACAAATATATCAAACTAAGAACCCTGGACATGGCCTGAACTAGCGGAAGAAAAGTTCAAAACTAACCTTAGAAAGTATTTACCAGCAGAGAGAGTAAAAGAACAGTAAGTAAATTTAAACATACAGGGGACAAACATAGATCTAATCCTATGCAAAAAAAATTTAAAAACTTTAAAAAGGCAGAAATGATGGCCTGTTTCTGCTGTCTCTCTTCTGTTCCTATGTACATTTCTGACGGTAGGCTGATGTATAAGGAATAAACAGTGGTTTAAAGATGTGATCCCATAACCTCATAAACTTTTTAGACAAGAAAATATGTTTTTGTTTAGAAACTTGGGATCTTATTGTCATGCACAGAGGGACAGGACCACTAGGGGGCACTATGGCTTGCACGGAGGCGGTCTGAGCCCTGAGAAGGGCCAAGGTGCAGAGTCTAAGCAGTAACCAGGTTTTCCCCAGGCCCTGATGGTGAGGATATTGCACCACTGGTTACTGCCAGGTTGCGGTCCTTGGGCACACCAAGGAGGGCAAAACACGGTACCAAACCAGAAAGCAGAAGGATAGTCGAGGAAAACTGGGGTCAAGGCAGGCAGCAAGCAAGAGAGATCGGGTCACGAGCCAGGGGTCAATTGCCAGGGATCCAGGAGACAGACACCAGTGACACAGGGGACACTGCGGGCACAGGGAACACAGGAGACACTGGAAGCAACAGGATGCACAGGTGAATCAGGGATATCCACAGACAGACAGCACAGGGAAGTTGGCTGGGAACCAACAGACTGGACAACAAGGGGTTAACGCAGGAGCTAGACAGAGGAAACAGTGAATTAGAGGTACAGGAACTAGCTCACAAAACTAGGAGCTCAGCACAATGGAGATACGTTTCACTAACACAGAGTGCAGTCTGTGAGCTAGCTAAATTGCCAGGGCTGGTCAAGAGGCTATTTTCTGATTTGCAAGCGGATTGAAGCGAGGCACGCCCAACATCAGAACAGCAGGAGAGAGATGCCTGCGCTTTAGTGAGGAAGCGGTAAGTGTCACACCTATGGGCATAAACTTGAATTACAACGAGAGATACTGTTAAAAAGTTGCACATTATTTTATTGAAAAAAAAAAGATGAAAAAAAGATGACATGACATACAAAAAAAGCCTTTACAAATATACGAAAACCATCTGAATTAACACATTAAAAGTTGCCAATATAACCAGTTTGAATTGAATCTGATGGTATTTTTACTTTTATCAGAGGCATAAAAAAAAAA
>NC_092861.1:46067849-46072971 GCF_032062135.1 Pyxicephalus adspersus
ATATATATATATATAAAGAGCAATGTAGCACATTTATAGCTGTGACATACTACCAAAAATCTTATACTGTCAGGTGGATATGTCAAGAAAATAACATTACTTTATTATTGTCACAACAGATTTTCCACTTGTACATCAAATTCAATTAAAAGGTACCACACTCTGAACTAATATAGTAAAGGGTAAATATTTGTCAGTCCTGCTTAGAAGAAGAGCAAAGCAGGACTACCTATATTGTAAAGAGGGATTTTCAAGATACCAAACTCTTAATAAAAAAACACTTGCGTGCCTCCAATCAGCTGTGACTGCAAGTTTCCACACCCCCCAGGGTGTACTTATCAACCCAGGGAGCATGGGAACTGAGCTCAGATGAATCCAGAGAAACTCCATTGAGAGTTCGCCTGCCGCCACAGCTGATTGAAAGCACTCGTGTGCCTCCAATCAGCGGTAACTGCAAGTTCCCACACTCCCCGGGCTGTTCTTTTCAGCCTGGTGACCGTGGGAACTGAACTCAGATAAACTCTCATGGGAGAAACTCCACTGAGAGTTCATCTGGAGTTTGCCTACTGTCACAGCTGATTGGAGGCACTCACGTGCATGGCTGGAATTGGGAAAAACTCAGCCGGTGACCGTGGGAACTGAACTCAGATAAACTCTCATGGGAGAAACTCCATTGAGAGTTCATCTGGAGTTTGCCTGCAGTCACAGCTAATTGGAAGCACCTGCATGCCTCCAATCACCCATGACCACAGGTTCCCACGCTCCCCAGGCTGTACTTATCAACCCAGGGAGCGTGGGAGCCTGTACTTCAATGGAATTTGCAAAATCGGTTTGCTGAAATTTTGCGGACCCATGGAAAGTTCGGGGAAATTTTTGCAAAAAAGTTAGGGGCATTCTCGCTCATTCCTACTTTAAAATGTAACTGAATAATGCGCTCCTTATAGCCAACAGAATTGTATTAGATGAAGCGGTACAATTCCCAGGAATGATGCCCCAGGTTGCTGATATTAATAAATGTTTTTCCTATACAGAACCAGCAGTCAACAAATTGTATGTCTTCTAATTCCCTATTCCAGCCAAGCTGCAACGACAGCCAGAGTCCCCACTGACAGTCAGTAAGGTGTTTCCTGATCGTGTTATTTTATACATAGTGGTCACATGCAGACTAAAGGTATACAGACAAATATGAACATTTTATTCTTTGGTTAGTACCATCCAACAAAAAATAGAAAAAAGGTACATTTTTTAAATTATTTTTTCACATGTGTCATTTTATCATCAACAAGAAAAGTTTTATGTTCTTTATTTAGGTATGCAAATTAGTTTTAGAGTTAACTTACAGAAACCAACATTGCTAAATTTGGCTTTGCCATCTAGGCATCCATGACCTCTAGCTACAAAGGGTTAAACTGGTATATATATATAATTATACAGTGCAACGCTTTGATGATATAGAAATACTGTGGCTTTGACTGATAACTCTGCGATAGGTGTACCTGAAGGAATTAGATGGAAATCGATCAATTTTATATATACTGAAGCAGCTAGGTGAAACAGTGCAGCCCTGTGAAAATGTACCGTCTGTGCGAGCAAGGCACCTGAGTGTACTTGCCCTTGGACTTTTGATATATCAGTTTAGCCCTAAATTGTTCCAGTTCCTCTCCTCTACTACACTGGACTTTTTATTAAGATTGATCACTTGATCCCTTTATACTGCATGCTGCCTTTTCTCAGCACTTGTAATTACTTGCCGACATGAAAGACAAAGCAAAGATTTGCTACTGTTTGAAACTAGAAGGAAAATGGTACCATTTGTCTTCAGATGGTGAGATTTATATCAGTCGGAATCTGTGGATTTATGGTGTAGATATGCCAGCTCTCCACATATGCACATTTACTTTATATAATACATTTCACTGCATTTATTTAAACTTGCTGTATTTTTTTTAGCAGTAAAATCTGTTACTTTTAAAGAAAATTAAATGTAAAATACGCCTTTGTTTGGCAAGGCAACAAGTGTAAAGCCCAACTATTACATTCATCCTTTGGCCCTTATTTATTAAAGTTCTGCAAGGCTGGAGAAAATACACTTTCAACAGTGAAGCTGAGTAATTAAGCAAACCTGGAATGGATTTCCTTAAATCAAGCTTTTTGTTAGCAAATGTTTTCAATCCTGGACAAGATCTATTCCAGGTTTGCTGGATCACCCAGCTTCACTGATGGAAGTGTATTCTCTCCAGCCTTGGAGAACTTTAATAAATCAGGGCCTTTGAACTGCTGCCATTACTGTTCTGCAATCAGTAACAATGATATTGAGGGCTGTGTAAACTCACTGTTGATATACAGAGTTTTACATGGCTGAGTACTTTCTTGGTGCCCCCATGGGACAATGTTGGGCTCTTTAGAAGCCACTCTCAAAACATCATCACTGTCACTTGGAAGGAAGAGTCGTTAGTCACCAGAATATTTGCATGGTGGATACGTTATACTATGCTATGAAAGCTCTACTTATCTAGCCATAAAGGATTGAACCAATGTTAGGTACTTTTTCTAACTAGTTTGAAAATCTCTCTGTACCAAACTCACCTGTAACTGCTTAATGCATTTGTTACCATCTTTTGGGGGTCATTTATGTTATAGATATAATAACAAAATGTATACCATTAGTAGAAATGTTTGGCATTTTTGTTTTGGACATTCATGGCCTCCTAATTTACAGTTGAAAAAAATTGCAAATAAAGACTGTGGGAGGCTGAATCATTTAGAAGAAGTGGACACTTGGGTGGAGAGGGTTTGGAAGTAGCCTAATATATATAGGGGAATTGGAAACTTTTTATTCAAACCTAAACTTTAAACATTTTCCTTGAGGTCAATTCTTACACATACACCCTAAATAGTTTTAAAAGTTAAAGATCTTCAATGAAAAGTAAATATTAATTATCTAGTTGTGTAGAAAGCAGATTGTTATTCATGTAGAATACCCAATCATGTGTCAGTGCTTTCCACATGATTGAGTTATTGAAGAGAATATGCAATCAAGTGGGTATTTTTCTGATACTATAATTCTACCTCATTTTCAAACAGTAAAACCTACTTTTTCCATAGCATGTGTCTATTTCAGTCCAAAGTTGACCCCAACATTTTTACTGATAGTTTAAATATATTCCCTGCCTACAAAAGATGCTTATGCTCATTTAGAATTAGATTTGTTGACAGAAGGGACAGGTATGTTTAGTATGCAATATTTATCTTCTGTATTATGCCTTTCACTGGTAGGGTCAGACTACAGCTGGGTTACTAGGGCTGCAATATGTAATTTAGGTAATTTACAATGAACTGAACAGTATGACATGCCTTCGGGCCTCAGGATTGCACAACATTAGTTTGCTGAATAACACCAGTTTTTCTCTGCATAAACCAAATGAGCTCTTGTCAGACCCATTCATCAATGGTCTGTCTCTAGACATAGGTCATAGAAATGCTAAATGGCCAATTCCTCATATACAAGCGAATTAAAGTTTGCATGAAACCCCTACCAGTATTGCTCTTTTTGGATACACATTTGATAATGCAATAGTTCAATCTTCAGTGAAAGAAGAAATGCATTTTTTGTCCTTTCTTGCATTTACATACTTTATTTACAGATTTGGTTGGGATTTGTTTTAAGGTGTACTGTATACTCACTTTTGTTATCTATTCTCTAGTCATTATATGCCTAATTGAGTAAGAGCTTCAACATTTTTTTTATTTACAGCAAAATACATCATAACGAGGGAACAGTAAGATAATGTTACCACACAATTAAAAAAAGCAAATTGCAATGACAATTAATATGCAAAAAATGATTATCCACAGATTCAGCAAACATAGAATATATAAAATATATATAGCATATATATGATATCAGGTAAACTGCATGGCAAAACCACCTTATCATTTTAACCCTGAAAGACCCCCAAAGAGTAGACAGCTGGATAAACAGATGGGATTTAAAGTGGAACTTAACCCTTTTTTAAAAGAAAAAATGCGATCAGGCAGGTTTTTTCTTGTAGAATAGACATCGTCTTTCCGTTCCGCAATAAAGGACCTAACTTAAATAACCTTACTGATTACATTTTTTAAATACATTTACCTGTCCTCATTCTATTGTTGGCACTGCAATCCTCTTTCTTCTCCTCTTCCTTGTTTCGGTCTTTGACCATTTTGATTGGCTGTACTGGAATTCTAATCTGAAAGTAATCTATTCTCTTCCAGTCTGTTATATATGATTTAAGGACTTTAAAAGTCATTGATAAATGCGTTACTTCTAATTTTACTAAAACTGTTAAGTAGATTTAACTAGCCTACTCCTTGAAGCCACGTTCTACTTTTTTTTTGCATCATTTGACCAATTGTTATATGAAGCAAAAAGCTTATAGAAAACCCAGTCAGCCTATCACATTCTTAGGAATAACATTCCCAGTATTAGTAGCAAACCTAATTGTCTCCTATACTCCAATATATGAGATAATATGAGATGTTTCTTTTATTTTCTATAGCATCAATCTGTACTATACATCATTCATCATTCATATCATTTACGCTATTTACACTATTAACTACCTGTTTTGCATTATTCAGCTGTATACTTTGGTAAATCTGTAGATACATTGCATGATTAAGCTTTTGTTATATATTATTTTGTCAGGGCATTACATAATTGTAGACTTCACAAACAATTATTATGGTTTACAATTATAACTGATACCTAATCAACTGCAATGTAATTATTTTTATAGAACTTTTAGCAATAGTGACTGGCAGGATTTACAGTATTGAGGTGAAGTACCACACATGTGTTAACATAGATTGCTTGAATGCAGCTCAATACTTTGAATGGGCTGACAATATGCCATAATGGACACTTTTTATATACATGCACCTTTTCCTTTAATGTAGAACACTATCATGCAACATTGATTCTCATTCTGCTTAGTTGTGTATGGCCAATTAAAGTGCCATTAAAATGAACATGTGTTACAGTAAAGCATGAATGTAATGCCGATATTTGAATTAGGTATTTTTCCAAATCAGATTGCTTCATATGGTATGCAAGTGATTCCAATTTAGGCTGTATGTTACC
>NC_092861.1:46073367-46076620 GCF_032062135.1 Pyxicephalus adspersus
TATATATATATGTATTTTTACATGTTTCCTGATTTATGTCATTGACTGGATTTACCATTACAATGTACTACCTATAGGACAAAAAAAATACAATTACTTCATCTCATGTAAGCATATTTACAATTGTCACATTATTCTAAACAATATTAGAACCACTAAAGTTCTGTGCACAGTTTCCAGTGTCGGTGTATTAGACATCAGAGGTCATTTGCCTAAAAGTGCCAGTCTCTATATACACCAGCAGGGAATCCATGACACAGCAAGAGGAAGACAACAATGGAACAAAAAAAAAACTATTTGTGTCTTTTATTTAGATTAACCTCCTGGGTGGTTCATTTATGTCTGGTTTTATATGTCTAAAAGCAGTACATTGTTTTTGACGAAAAATTATTTTACAGAATAATATAATAGTATGAGTATGAAAAAGTTTGAAACACAAAAAAATGTCAAAATAATATTTTAAATGAATTAATTTTTTTAATTAAAAAAAAAATTATTTATACTATTATATTATACTGTAAAATAAATGTTTAAGAAAGACAATATACTGCTTTTACACATATAAATACATTTGTATGTGTATATTGTAATACAAATGGATTTGAATTTCCCTCACGGACTGACGTCACTGGGAACTGCCACTGAACCACCATGCCACCCACATATGCTGTTTTGCTTTTGAACACACTATTAAATTTGATCAATTAAATACTTCAATCATTATTGACTGAATCACAGAAAGGAAAAAAATATGGAATACAGTCTGTGGTCACAGAAACAAGCCACTTTTTTGTACCATTGCAATGCATTTACTATTGCATTTACATTGCAACCACAATCTTATCATACTCATGGTTTCCCCAGTTTATAGCATTTAGTAGCAATGTAATTAAAGTTAAGCAGATAAACAGTACACACTCTATGAATGGGGTTTGCCAGCTTGTGTCACTTGCTCAGGATCCTTCCCACCATAGAGCTGAAATAAAATATATATCGATGAAAGCATGACTTCCATAAACCATGGGGTTAATTAATATAAAAGAGCTTTAATTCACATTTTTATGGATATCTTGGCTATAAGACTATTTTAAATTATTCTATTTGCAACAGCTAACCATTCCTACCTACCTACAAAGCACAACATGCCATATAAGTAGGGTTTCTTTTTAAATTGGTAAGACTATAATGAGGGTACTATCCATATTAAAAAAGAGGCAATTTAGAAGGTGGCACTTTTGTTTGTCAGACTGTATAGAACATATGTGTGAGAACATATATCACATACTTTATAAAAGCCCCAGTTACTATGAATACATTATGGTCAACAATATTTTAAAGTTATAGGACAGTATGGATTTAGGAAATATTAAAATGAACACACTTTGAATATAAATTATGTGCATACTTTAGTATGTGGCCGTGTCACATAGATGTGCAAACTTACTTAGCGTATTTCCTCACTCAACTACAAACAATGATTTCTCAGATTGTTAAACTGCTCAGTTGACAACATAATTATTATATTTACTTTTCCCAGAAGAAATGATTGTCAGAAATAGATTAGAAATCTACAAAGTCCTTCAGGGGATTTCTGTCAGTAAACTGCTTTAATTTATTTAGTGCTCCATTAGGTATTGTCCTTCCTATCACTGGCAAATGGTTGTATTATTTGATTGTCCCAGACTTTTCATGTAATTAGAATATGTTTGTTGTAGCATGTTTAGAGATCTGCAGTTTTTTTTAATGTAAGGCACCAATTTGCTCAAGGTGACTATTCACAAGATTTTCACAATTATTAAAAAAAAAACTTTAGTTGTTCAAAAAGTTTGATGTTCACCTTTTACACCCTTTGTACACTTTGTCCCTATGTAAAAACATGCAGAAAAATGCATTAGTCAGCTCTTGAGTACACTTGAAATTGCACATTACTAAGTATTTCATCTTCATCAATGGCTTCAATAATATTAGTCTAAATATCATTATTGGTTATCACTATGCACAGATATCAATGCACCTCCAATACTGCTGAGGCCATATAGTGTTAGCTCATTTATTGATTCTATATTTAATTCATTTTACTTTAAACCCTTTATGTGATGCTACAATCTCTTATATATTGAATAAAACAGAAGAATTGTAGAGAGACCGTAAGTGACACTGGGAGAGGCAGTTTTAAAGGTGGTAAGGTCTATGTGGGTTTAAACAACAAATGGAAGAGTCTTAAGTCAGAAGGTGCCCCTGTGTGGACTCTACTGAGACATTGATTAACGTGGGTATTCTGTGGATGAAGATCTAGCCAGGGCAGTTGTATGCAGAACAGAATTGCTATATTAGCCCTCACTGCTGAGGCATTATCACAATTAGGACTGAAAAAGTTTGAGGAAGGGATAAAGCTAGGCAATGAGCAGACACACAATTTTCACAAAATATCAAGAACATCCAAGCTTTATCACATGGATAGCAATAGCAATATTTTAAAGCCAGTGCTGATGAAGGGACTACACTGAGCTCTGAAACATTGCTACTGCTACCCATGTGATTAAATTTCCATGTCTTGATGTGTGAGTGATTTTATTGAAATTCTATTTCTATCGAAGGTCAACAATCTTTTTTAAATCATTACAGAGGTCATTGAAACGTTTGATTTATAAGCTGTGCACCAAAAATTGTCCCTAAAGGTAGCTGACCCAGACCAACATCTGATGTCAATGAGAGTTGGATACAGAGGCAATCTCCATGTGGTAAAATAGTCATGAATTTAAAAAAAATTCCAGTTTTGTATTGCTGAACTTTTTAGAATATTTCTCTGGATGAATAAATCTTATAATACCAAGCTTTTGTGACGACTAAAAGTGGACTAGAAGCCCTAAAAAGGGAATTTAACCTTTTAAGAACATTGGGCGTGTTGCACATGCTCAATAAACCTATTTACGTGGGGTGTGTGTACTACTAAAACCTCCTCTCCCCCAGCTCTCCAGTCACATTTACTGTCAATTCTTGTTTGTTATTTTATTTACACAGGAGAAGTTCATTCGGCTTCTAGGAAAATTAAACCCACAGAAATATATCTACAGTGTCAAGAAGAGTTATGATGTAGCAATGTTATGAATAAGCCTCTTTGGTTCATTCATTGAAAATCACAGATGTAACCTTTGATCTTTAACCTTAACTTCTCCTTCTCTCTTTTTGTTTTTATTTTTACTATATATATATATATATATATATATATATATATATATATATATATATATAT
>NC_092861.1:46076673-46098071 GCF_032062135.1 Pyxicephalus adspersus
TCATTCGTTCCTTATTTTTAGTGACACAATAAAAATGAAAAAAATAAAAAAGTCATTATACAAAAGAAAATATTGAAAAATGGAAAATTGTAATAAAAGAATAACAAGTTGTTTTTGAAATGTGACACTGGTCAACAAAAATGCCTGCATTTTTTGTTAATTCTCAGAAAATACGTTTTCAAAACAATACTGTAAAAAGAAGGCTGAGACACTGGAAGGGATGGTAAAATTTATTTTCTGGATGCTACACAATGATAAAGTAGAGTTAGAGAGGCAGTAATGTTCAGAAGGGTGATGGTAGCTCCACTTTAAGCCTGTGCTTGGTACAGTTGCCTCCTTTTAAATACAGCCAGTAGTGGCTACAAGAATAGGAGCAGGAGCTGGGTTAACCAGCTGTTTTGGGACAAATTTGCCTTCTATGGAACTATGTAGTGGATCAGATGATCACTGCAATTGCACCCTGTTGCTATTTTTTGGGATCCCGGCTCCTTCTCCCGGAAGGTCACTGCTGCAAAACTGCCTATTTTTCCCTCCTCCCATCCTCTTGGGACATGTTAGTGCATGGAATGCTTTCATCTTCTCTTTATCTCTCTTTTATTTATCTTCTCTATCTTCTGGAAACCAGCTGATTTCTGTTTAAGAGGAAGAGCAGGTGGTTTAAGCGGACTTGTGCTGGGTGATCCACTCATGTGGCATCTCAATTGTGAAATACAATTTTCTCTGTACACAAATTTACACAATATCACTGGAACTTGATATATAAAACAATGAAACCAAAGGGCTGCTTTGCTAAAATAGATGAGGCAATACAGACAATTAATTGTGAATGTACATGTAAAATATGCAAACAGGTGAAAAGCACATTTCTGAATCAATCCAAAAACATTTATTTACATTGAGCTAAAACCCTCACTTCATTATTTTAATGAGAATATGGACAAAATCATTCTGTTTCACAGTAAAAGCACTTTTGATATAGACAGTACTGTCATCATAATAAAATAATTAAAAAAAGAACACAACTCTAATTCTAACTCTAACTGCTTGAACTGTGCAAATCTAGGGGCCTAAAAGGTTCAACAACCGTACAATTGTACTTTATGCATTCTTTTTGGTTTTGGACACAATGGGGAATAGTTAAAACTCTTGCCCATTGTATTTTTTAGTCTGTATCCCAATAAAAAAGTTCAGTTTCAGTTGTTGTCTTTGAGATGCAGCAGGAAATGAGCCCTTTTAGACAGGTGTCACTGGAACAGACAGATCCACTAGGGGTTTTCCATTCATTCTTATTCCAGTGACAACTGTAACATTTTGTAATTTCTTCTACTTTTTTTCTTGATGACAAAAGTGACTGGGACAGATAGACAGAATGAATGTACCCTGTTTGGATGCCAATAAAAAACTTGATATGGAATTCAGAACTTTGCTTTTTCTTTTCAAGCCGAAATAAACAAACACATAAATTGAATTATCCTTAGAAATTTGAAGAAGAGCTTACACTAAGCATTTTCATAAAGAAAGGATTATTTAATGAAAGGCCTTTAACCCTTTCACAAGGGGATTATTCTATTTAGTAAAAAAAAATAAAACATTGTTGAAATAAACCGGTACAAAACTAAGCCCAGAAAAACATTTTAACAGGCAGGTTGATTATTGCAGGAGAAACAGACAATGCCCCCTCTGCAATAAAAAAAACTTATCTGCATGCTTGCAATCTTTTTTTTAATGTATACTGAGATGAGCAACTGCAGCTGGGCATACCATGCTGGGTATCCTGGCATGTCCTGAATGCTGGAAATAAATGACCTCCTATTCATTCTGACTTTGCCAATTGGAATGATCGAAGATCTGGAACCTTTAAGAGAACCTGGTAAACACCAAAGCAAGGAAAGGTGAGTGTAATGCGATGAAGCAGGTAAATTGATTTTGGTAAAGAAGGGACATTGGCTGTCCCTTCTGCTATAAAGGACCTACCTCCTTGAAATATGTAAATAATACATTTGGTTCCACTATAAATATTATAAGGTGACTTTAATCACATCAGGTATTTCACATATTGTTAAATGTAAAATGTGTGTAATTAAGGAACTTGTAAACAGCATTAAAAGAACACACAATGACATTACCAGTGCATATATCCAATGTGTAAACTGTAGATAGTTGCAGGCAAATTTATAAACCCTGTATTCACAACAGCCTTTGCAGTAAGTGGGAAGCTATTAAATGAGATATAATTATTTCTTAGGGTTTCAAAAAAAGCCACCTATTTTAAATAGACAAAAATTACTAATTATACCAGAGAGTCTTTGTTAGATTTTCTGTTAAATTCTCTCTTAATAAGTTAAGGTGTTTCAGATTATTGTCTATTTCTGATCCAATCATCCCACATAAAAATAAATTTAGAGATGGTGTCATTAAGTAGCGCAAACCACTTAATAACTAGGTGTCATTCTTCCAACAACAAAACAAAAAAATCCTTTCTTATGTTTATAAAACATGAGTTATAAGAAAATTAGTCCTTATTCAGGGTAATCAGAACTCCCACTGTTGCAATGAGTTTTTAAATATGACTAATGCATTCAATGTATTGTGGCTGTTGTCTTTCACCTTGCCTTCCTTCAAAAGAGAACTTTTTTTAAAACTTTAGTATTTTATCCAGATGTGTTTTAGATCTCCATTCAAATATATAAAACAAGATGAGAAGGTCAAATGCAGGTCAGAAGGTAGTCATCTGCAGCACAAACACCTCTTTCAATAAATTCTGAATGATCACAGTAAAACTGAAATCAAACTAATGCAATCAATAAAAAATCAGAGTTTCTTAACACATGTGCCAAGGGTTAATCATCTCTATAAACACACATAGGCAGTTAGCTAGATTTAGAAAATATGAGAGTGATCTTAGCAAAACCCTACGAGGACATTCCAAAACAAATAAACTGAGGTGCTTAGTAGCATGGAATAAATTTTATGAAAAATTGCAGAATTGATATTTTTTACCCCAGTTAGTGTTTGGCAGAGAAAAAATTGCACAAGGGAGGTGAGTATGCAGATAAATGAGTAACAATTATGCAAGAACGCTTTAGTGTGTGAGTTACAAGAAGGGTAAATGTAAATGACATCATGCTAGTGACAGTATTAGTGTAAATCTGCAGCATCTCTGATTTACTAAAAGTTAGCATTGTCTTGTTAATGAATGAGAATGGTACTACTAATATTGAGACTGAATGTAAAAGAGGACTGATCAGCATAGTAGGTATATCTTGCCTTTTAAAAAAAAAATGAACGTAGATTTAATAAAAATATTTAAAACAGAAACATCAGTTGTTTTCAGTTTGATTTTCAATGTTTTCTTTTTGGTTTTGGACCTAGAAATTAAGGTTCAAATTGTTGTTTTTTTTTTTTATTTATTTCCTATGTTACTGTTTCATTGGTCTCATTGGAGAGATATTCCTTGTAGAGTGATTAGAGCACCAAAAGGTTACTGCACTATGTTATATTGTGAAGTGCTTGTTGCAAAAGGTGCAGATGTCTATTAAAAAAGTGCCTGAGGAGCAATGATAAACGGTGTATGTCTTTGGAAGGCAGTGTAGGAAAATGAACAGTAAAGGGCAGGGTGTTGAGAGATGTGTCTGTAGAAGAGCAGAATGCTGATAGGAAGGGATGCACTTTAAATTTTTTTAAGGCATGAGAGAGAAATGGGAGCTATGGTTTGCTCCTGCCATGTCCTGTGGCAGAAGTACACTACAACCTCAGATTTGAGGTTGCAAGTAATGAGAGAAAAAGTGGGGACTTTTATATCTTTTTTGGAATACATCGTCAGCATGATATATTTTTTAAAGCATGTTATCACACTGTACAATTTTATTATTTTATTTACTCTCATCCAGTTCCATGTATTGTTTCAAAAACATAATTATTGTTTTCTGTCTGTGGTCCAGGCTATGCCAAAAATGTGTTATGACATCCCAAGATTCAAGTCTTTATCTCCCTGATGTGACTGAAAAGATAAATGAGTCATTCAGTCTACATGGGTCAAAGTTTGGATGGTAGGAGTCTGCCTCTAGCTATCTTGTGAGAACAGGCATACCGGGACAACTCTTTTGTCTGCTACCAGTTTGCTAAACCCAAGAGGTTTAGTTTTAGTTAGGGATCCACCAGTGGTTACTGGTCTCTTGTAAGACCTCCTCCTGTTGTCGGATGATGATTGGCACTCTTTTTTTTTAAATTTACAATGGATATGTCACCCGATCTCGCACCTGCATAGTTCAAAAATTGGTGATGTTGGCAGAACACAGAAGAAGAAGGTGGTGCTCAGCAGTGAAGAAGGTATCCAGAAAAGCACTGGACTGGATGGAAGCCAGGTGTGAAAGTTCTGCTTTAACTAAGCCCATTTGACACCTATATGTGAAACTCTTCTGCATTTTTTAGTAGGTACACAAAAATCAAATATATAGTAAAACCATCAAATGTTTGCATCAACATATAATTAATGAAAACTGTTAAAAATTGATCGTATAAGCACAAAAATATGTAAACAGGTTGTTTTTAACTTGGTGTGTGATAAAATGTGAGAAACTATATATAGTTGTTTCCATGTCAACCATTTAGAGGGAATCTGCTTCATTGTATCTTGCCTTTAGCATTCTACCCTTTCTTCTCTGTATCTGTGATTACGTTTCCTTGATAAGACAACACATATTTCACAGTTGCTGTCCTAAAACATTCCCTGACATGAATCTTTGCACATGGAAAATTTTTTGATTATTTGACACTGGTATCATGTATATGTATTTATATATATATATATATATAAAGCTCAATAAAAACCCGATCACAGTCCATGATCTACTTACCTTAAAATATTTTAAAGTGCTTTTTACTTTACTTTCATTATTATATACCTGAATGCAAATGTCATGTGAATATTTCCATGGAAAGAATTAGGTTCTATCAGATTTACAGTTATGACATATTTCTAAAGCTGACAATAAACTATGCAGTATTTTGCAGATTGGTTAACTTCTGTATTGAAAGCAAAACCACTTTTTGTGCCCAATAATATTTAAATTAGATATGATGGATTTCCTAAAATCACTTGCTATTATTTGACAAATGTTTCTAATCCTGGGCCAGATCCATTACAGATTTGCCGATTCACCCAGGTTCTCCCATGACAGTCTATCTTCCCCAGCTTTGAAAAGTTTTAATAATTCAGGCCCAATATCTCCCCTATTGGGTCTTCTTTTAAATCAGTGAATCTGACATTTTCTGTAACATTGTCTGGTGCAGTATCAACTACCATTGAAACACATGGACCTGGAAGATTCTGTGCCAGGGAACATTTCAGTGAATGACATATTTCCTCTTTTATAAATAGACACCACTGTGTATACCTATCTTGTATGATTTTTTTGATTTTTACTTTCTACATGCGAAACATTGATTAAATTAGATGATATCACATGTGATAAATTTCCCGTTTTTCTGTCTGGTTTCAGTGCAGATGCTCCAATAATTTCCTTTACCTAGTAAGCTTTTAAAAAAATAGTTCTGCATTCAAATTTTAAAAATCACTGGTTGATTGCAGCTGAGCATACTATATAGTGCATCCAGAGAATAACACTTTTCGAAGAATTAAACTAAAAGTCTGTAATACATAAATGAATGATTTATTTGTTGCAGAATGTTTGACATCAAAGCTGTGTTATTTATCATCCAACAGAGTAAATGGAAAAAAACATGCTTTCTAAATACTCTTAGATGTGTTTTGAAAAAGCTTAAATATACAACCTGTTGAGTAAGCTAATAAATGTTATTACTGAAACTCCAAACATTCTGGATTTTTTAAGACTTGCTCATTTTTTACAATTTAGCTTGTGGATTTTTTTAAGTTTTGTGTCTTTTTAAGGCATGCTCATTGGTTACAATTAGGAATGAACAATAGGTAGAGGAGCAATGAGGAAAAGAAAGAAACAAGATATGTGTTGGAATGATTTACAACCATGTAGCACCTGGTCACCTTTTCTCAGTGACACTGGCACAGATAATCTGCAAAAACAGCACAATTTGTATTAAACTTAGTAACAACCAATAGGTAATGGTGGTTTCTGTAAAAATAACAAGGTATTCTAAAGTGTCATTAGTAGATTGTAAAAAACATCCCAAAGACAATATAAACTGTAACATTCAAAATAATTAAATTAAAAAAAATAAATGAACTGTTGCTTGGTTGTAAGGTTTTTTTGCTATTTTCCTGTAATTATCCTATAAAACCTGTAAACTTCTGTCCCTTTTGGCATGCACAGATTTTCATACAAAATCTAAAGAAGCATCAATACCAAAATACTTTAGTACAGAAATATTGATCTCAGTCATCCCTCCGTAGATTGAATTTTGATTAAAGATAAAATATTCTCCAAAAACCAAAGTAAATTACCTCAGAGGCATATGTTCACAAACACATTGTGGAATCCAAAATGTAACCAAACTGGATTTTGACTTAAAAAGTTTTCTAAAAAGTTCAACTAAATCCTTAAATCAGCAAACACGAATATAAAAAGTAAGTAACTTAGTAAAAAGGTAAATAGGATTTGACTGCTTTTTCCACAGACTAGCCTACTAGGACAGACTAGGGACTAGTGAACATTGCTCAAAATAAACGGCATTTAGGCTTTTCACTATGCATTATATATATATATGTAAGAGTGCTTCATATAAATAACACTCTGTGGCTACCTGCCAATTAAAGGCCAACATCTTTGGTTTCATATTGCATTGCAAGGTCAGTAATATGCTAGACAATAGTATTAAATATATACAGAAACTAAATATACTGTAGGTGTGCCACCACACAAGGAAAACTACAAATGTTTTAATAAACAAACAGCTTTTTTTATTCTAAGAATATGGTGGGAAATCATTATTCCAAATGCACACACCAAATGCACACACAACACAGTCTCATAGTTGGAAACCCACCAGAAATTTTGCCTAACATACCAGTTAACAGAGTACAATGATTATCACACCAAAGTTGGAAAAAATGTCTGAACACTCAGTTTAAAGCAACAGATACATGTTTTTTTGGAATCTTTGTTTAAAGTCTAAATACAATCATTTTATTTTAGTATGGGATAGAGTATCAAAGAGTTAGTTTTTTTGATGGGTCCTTTTTTTCTGTCTGTGACGCTTTTAGGAAGATTTGGCTTACTTCATGTTTCTGTAACAGCTAACTGACATGCAAGAAATACTGTATATACTTGACTACAAGCCAAGGTAATTTTGTTACCTAAAAATGCAGGAAAATGTTTTGACTTTTGAGTATAAATCCAGGCCACAAATTGCAGCCGTCCCTGCTAACATTATAACAGTAACAAACATAAATACCAAAAGAATGTGAAAAAAAGTGTTTTTTTGCATTTAATTAAAAAAGGGAACATAATAAACTGATATGTACTTCTGTATATCCTACCTCCTTTACAGAAAAAAAATAAAAATTTAACTTTTGAGTTCTTTGTGGGTCACTATTACTAGCTTTGAAATTATCTTTTGTACATTATTGTTGGCCACCAATAGATGGTGCTGTGTCCTCATGTAAGGTGTTTAACAAACTTATTTCTCTTGCCTCAGATAGCAAGAGTTTGTTACACACTTTACATGAGGAGTGCCATCATCTGGAGTCACTTGAATATAAATTATTTTTCGAAAGGCATTTTTAGGGGAACAAATCTTGATTTATACTTAAGTTAATTTAATATAGTGTGCTGTCGTCCAAAAAAATGCATTATTATGAATGAAAACAAAGTCATTTTAATTCTTCTTTACTAAAATGTTATTTTTTTATTGTACCTGTTGGAGTGCTCTTTAGGGAAGATAGTTTTTCCAAAAAAGGAGACAAAATGTTTATTCCTTAAGTTGAGTTTTACATTTTCAACATGGCAACTCACCAGCCACACCAAATCTTACAAATTTTGTACCTCTTATATGACCATGACTGTTTAAAACATTAGCCCAATAATGACATAACAAAGTGCTTATTGGCTGTTTGCTTGTTAACTAAAACTATCCTTATTATTTATTTAGATAAAGATCAGACATTTTTAGATCCCCAAAAACATACAAACATAAGCTCAGGGTAGGCATGAGGAATTTCAGAGAGGATTTGCTAGTATTCCATGTACAGTTGAAAGTACTCAACTTTTGGATCTTATGTACGATATTGGGATCTTTATATTTGCTTATTGATTAAGATATTTTAAATGCTATCCAAACTGAAAATCTATCTTTAGTAAAATATTACCTTGTTGGAAAACATAAACTGATCTATATGACTTCTTTTAAAAGCCCATCAAAGTGCCATTGAATAGTGGCATTGTAAGAATGGTATTGCTTTCCTTCTCACTTTACAACTTTCTAGCAATTCTTCAATAGCAATAAAAAAAAGAAAATCTGCACAAAAATCACCAACAGAAAAAACATGATTAAAGCTAGTGGATGAATTGAGAAGTAATGCTTTTATACCGGCGGGTTTACTGTACACAGGCACTACAGAGACTTTTAAAGGTGAAATAAACTTTTCATACACACTTTTCACTGCTTCACTATAGGGATTGTAAAAAAGCTGTGACAAGAAAGAGGGAGAAATAAAGATCTTACAACAACCTCTGTGGACAGGTAGTTTCAGATGTGATAGCAACGAGGAATGGCATAATTAAAGTGTTACAATACCATCTTACTGGTCCATAATTTTGGAAACCGGGAACCCCAGAAAAAAAAGACTTCATGCTTCTTAGGCAAATGACCATATCAACTGATGTCTCTATGCTGCCCAGATGGTACATTGATATAACAATAATAGCTATTTGAAGCCAACTCATCTTTTGCAAATATCAGCAAACTCGTAAAATCCGTCTTAAGAGTATTCTTAAATGCATGTAACTGAATCAAAGAGATTTGTTGACCCTTGGGAGAGGAAACAGGAAACCTAATCGCATCTAGGAAATCTGACAAAGTAACAGTGCAAACTAATCAAATGCAGTCATCATCTTCTTAGAATCGCTCTATCTCCTCCTCTTCATTATTATATTTTATGTTCCGATTTTTACAGCACTCATTTTCCTACACAGCAGATTTAGTTCTGTCAGATGACAAAACCCATCTAAGCATGACAGTTTGGGTCTGTGTTGTATTTTAAATAGCTCTGTCGTGGAGATGTTCTGAATTTATAATGATGCTGCATCAAATCTCATCTTTCCCTTCCAGTAATGCCTGGGCAGCTTCATTACATTTTCACAAAAATAAAACCTTGTTACTGCATTTTAAAACAAATAGACTTGAAAACAAAATACTTGTTATTTATCTGAGACAAAACCACAAGTGTCAATTATACAAGTGCCAATTATAAACAAATATATATACAGTATTATATATAGAGAAAAAATGAGAGAGAGAGAGCTAAAGCGAAAAAATATTTAACAGATAAAAGTGAATAGAAAGTGCAACTAAAAGATAAGTATATAAAAACAGACAAGAGAAGGCCAAACATTATCGGTGCCACTAAAGCACAGAAAGAAGTTAAAATGGCTAAATCTAATAAAAAAGAGGTCATCGTTACATCGTTAGTCAGTAAAAAAAAAGATATAAGTCCAACAAGTTCATCCACTAGGGAAATAAACATATCTCAGATAAAAACCCTATAGACATAGTTGTTCTAGAGGAAGGCAAAAAAAAAACCCTTCCTGATCCATGAGGCAATCGGATGTTCCCTGGATCAACAGTCTCTGTTATCTTTACTTTAAAGCTTTAATACCCAAATAAATGATGTGCTTCTAGAAAAGCATCCAGCGCTTTTTTAAAGCAATCTTTAGTACTAGCTGAAACTACTTCCTGAGGGAGCTTATTCCACATTTTCACAGACCTTACACTGAGGAATCCCTCGATTTATTTCAGGACGAAAGTTCTCTATATGGATCATTTATATATATATATACAGGGTGAACATATCCCCCCTTAAATGTCTCTTCTCAAGGGAGAATAGATTTAGTAGCTGATGTCTCCTCATAGCTGAGCTACTCTATTCTTTTTATTAATTTAGTTGCCCTTCTCTGCACTCTTTCCAATTCCATAATGTCCTTTTTGTTAACTGGTGCCCAAAACTGGACTGCATATTCCAGGTGAGGTCTGACCAATGCTTTGTACAGGGACAGGATTATGTCTCTATCTCTGCAGTCTATTCCTCTTTTAATACAAGAAAGTACTTTGTTAGCTTTAGAAATTGCAGCTTGGCATTGCATGCTATTATTAAGTCCATGAACTACCAGAACACCCAGATCCTTTTACATTTCTGACTCCCCCAAATGTATTCCCCTTAGACAGTATGAAGCATGAATGTTGTTAGCCGCCAAGTGCATATCTTTACTTTTCTCAATATTAAATTAGGATTGTAGGCATTCTGTATGGACTTAATTCCATTACATAGTTTGGTGTTATTCGCAAACACATAAATGGTACTTTTAATCCCAAACTCTATATAATTTTTAAAGATGTTAAACAGTAAATGTCCCAACACTGAACCCTGGGGTACACCACAAATGCCCTTGGACCATTCAAAGTATGAATTATTAATCATTACTCCCTGCATGTGGTCTTTAAGCCAGTTGTCTATGCATTTACAGATTGACCTTTCTAAACCTATTGACCCTAACTTGCATAATAACGATCTGTGGAGTACTGTCAAATGCTTTAGCAAAGTCCAAGTACACTATATCAACTGCTACTCCAAAGTCTACCTGTTTGCTTACTTCCTTATAAAAAGAGAGTAAATTTGTTTGACAAATTTTGGTGTTTTTTGAATCCCTGCTATCTATCACTTTTTATTTTGTAGCAGAAACTCCTCTATGCGGTTCTTTATCAAACTTTTTAGTACCTTTATAAATATGGAAGTTAAACCTACCTGTCTGTAGTTACTTGGTAACGACTTTGCTCTTGTTTTGAGTATAGGAACCACATTGGCCTTATGCCAATCCACTGGTACCATGCCAGTGAATAAAGAGTTTCTAAAAATTAGAAACAATGGTTTTGAAATGACTGAGCTCAGCTTTTTGAGGACACATGGATTTAATCCATCCATTGCTGTCAGGAATTTGGACTTGAGCTCTGCTATTTTTATTTATGTACACAAAGCTAAAAAAGTGTTTAGTAAATCTGCCTTTTCTTTATCCCTGTTTACCAACCCCCAGACATTCTACATGCTCAGATCTGATCTTTTTGCTATTAATATATTAAAAAAGGAAAAAGGTTTGCATAGTTTATCTCCTTTTTACATATTTTGTTATATTCTTCATCATTTTCAAATGATGAAGGTGAGGCTTCATTTTTATATTTTTGAAATGCTATTTTCTACTTTTATGGCTTTTTTAACATTAGCTGTGAACCATATAAGGTTTAATTTTAGCCTCTTAAACATAATAACCATTGGAATATATTTTTCAGTGTGTTTGTGTAAAAGAGACTTGAAACAAACCATTTTCTGTTCTGTGTTCTTTGAGGACTATATTTTCTCCCCGTCCAAGTCATGGAAAGCCGCCCTTAATAATTGAAAATTTGCTTTCTTAACATTGAATATTTTTGTCATTCCTGTACAACTTACATTAAATGAAATCATAATACATTCACTGCTACCCAGATTCTCTTTTATATGCATATTTGTTATAAGCTCTGCATTGTTAGAAAAAATTAAAAAAGTCCAGCAGAGTATCATTACTCCAGTCAATTCCAGGGTAGTTAAAATATCCCATTACTACAACTGTGCCAAGCCTTTGCAGCCCTTTCTATCTGTGCTAGTAGTTGATTTTCCATTTCTTCTTTCACACTTGGAGGCCTAAAGCAGACTGCAATATTAACTGTGTATTATGCATCCCCATATTTATCCCCACCCATAATGTCTCAACCTCATCATATGCTCTGTCAACAATTTCTGCTTTTACATTCACTTTCAGATCACCTCCCACATACAGACAGACACCACCACCTTTTCGTTTTACTCTGTCTTTACGAAAGGGAGTACAACCAGGAGTATTGACAGCCCAGTCATGTGAAGAACAAAGCTAGGATTCAGCAATACCAATTAAGTCATAATGCTCTTCATTCATTAGGGCTTTAGGTTAAAAACAAAACAAACCTTTTAACCTGTCTGTTTTAAGCATCAAGGAAAACACTACTTTCCATAAGTTAAATTTCCGTTAGCTTTGAACTTTCCCTCTCTTAGTTTGATCTTATGTCCCTGCACTCTTGATCTCAGCTTCATATTATCAAAACCTGTTAAGATCCTAACATATTTAAAGGTTTCTAGAACGTTTGGCAAAAGCTTTATATGTAAAATTTTGCCCTCCTTAACCCTATTCAGACTAAATATAATTAAAACCATTTTGTTGCCTTTTTCTGAACGTGTTAGATCTCTTTTCGTAAATTAGGTCTCCATAAGTTTTTTAAATTAAGTCAAAGGTTGTTTATGGAAAATTAGAACCCCTTTTCTTGTGTTGTTGATCCCCATAATGATGCATCCCAACATTGTATACACTTTCTTTTTTGGCCACACTGTTTGCTCTGTTTAGGGGTAAACTTTTAGTTCTGGCTAACAGTTTACCCCTAAAATTATACCCTATTAGAAGACTGTAAGGATGCAGCCCTTATGACTGTTCTCTAAATGGACTCAAATCACTCCCTGACATCCTTTCTTTAGCTAACTACATAGAACCACTTAAGGGCTATTGTTTTGCTTAAATTCAGATTCACTGTACCACCTACCCCCCCCCAAAAAAAAAAAAAAACTTCACCTAGAACCAATATGACCCTCCAACCTGTTTTTGTTAGTGTAGTTTACTTCTGAAAAAAAAACTGAGCTTTAATAAATCAGGCCAGATGTCTCTTCTCGGCAATTATTTGAAGGTTGTTTTAGGGTCTGCACCTGTCTTAACAGAGAGCAATGTTTGTAGTCTACTTTCTAGGAGGCATTATTATCCTTATATGTATTTCATCTCAATTTTTGTTCGTCACTTCCAACAGTAACCCAATCTCCTGATATCAAATGCATGTTTACTTGAATCTAATGACTTAAACCAATACTTGTAGCTTCACATAACCAACATCTTTTCCAACTGCCCATGCATGTGGTTTTCATTTTCATAGATGTGTAGAAGTTCATTGTGAACACAAATGATGCTTGGAAGATGGCCTAATACAGGGTTATGGATGTGATTGTGGGGGCAGGTAAACAGAAGTTGATAAGATTGCTGCAGACTGCTTCTGGGTTGGGAAAGATTAGTAGGGTTATTAAAGAGGATCAGGTAATAAAAGGTAACTCTTTTTACTTTAAAGTTACAGGTTTTGTAAGGAACTTACCTGTCCAGCGAGCCCGTGGCGTCCCTGGAGATCACAGCCACAGAGGGAGATGCCGCTGCAGCAGGTAGGATGGCTGAGGCTGCTGCCTTGCTCGCAGCGTGTCTCTCCCTGCAGGCAGAGGGATCCATTCTAGCCAAACTACTGTTCGGCCAGGCGGCATCCCCAGCATTCCTATGGACGTGAACAGAGAAAGTCTTGTTCCCAGCACTCCTGTGGATGTGCAAAGTAGGGCACGTCCCAAGGGTGCTGTGGGAAGGGGTGCGCGCGCTACCACGCGTGCCTCTTGTACCCCCCCAGGTGGCGTGGCACTTGGCTGCCTCGCCGCGGGGCGTGACATAGTTAGTTTGAATTCAGATTAAGCTATCCTCCAATCAAATGGCACCAGGTGGCGCAAGGTCATTAGGCACTCTGGCCATTTAAGGAGAACCTGTCCTAAACACCATTGCGCCCACCAAGGTTCGTGAGCGCCTCCTGGAAATGGCAGGTAAATTACAGTCGCTCCCAGGGCCCATGATCCTGCATTCAGTTCGGTCACTGACTTCTTTGAGGTTATGGGGGTGATTTATGATGACCCGGATCTAACCCGAACAGCGGAGATAAACTTGGAATACCTAACTCAGGGGAGATGTCCCGTGGAAGAATATGCAGCAGAGTTTCAGCACTGGGCCACTAGTACCCAATGGTCTCATGTCACAGCGATCAAGTCAAACACCTGCTGTTGGGTCTCCCTTCTCCATCCACCCTGGATCTTGCTATACAGCAGTCCATCTGTGTCGACCGGAGGATCCGGGAAAAAGTCTTCTGTAGAACCAGGAGTCGTTCGCCTCCTCAGTTGAAACCCTTTGCCTCTGATGAATACTTCCAGTGCCACATCACCTGCAAAGTTTCCATCTTCTATGCCTGACCAGGGGGAACCCATGGAGATTGGTTCATCCAAACTCGCCCCTGCTGAGCGCAATCGGAGTTTGCAAGGTGGACTCTGTCTTTACTGTGGCAATCCCGGTCACAGGACAAGGACCTGTCCTCACAAAGGACCTGAAAGGTTCCAGTGTATGTGGGGGGTGCAGAAGGGAGCCCTTTCAGACCCGTTGGCCTGGTCTACTTGACGTATCCTGGTGCCGGCTACCATATCCTGGGACAGGAAGTCCCACCAAGTCATGGCCTTTCTTGACTTCAGGCAGATGGTAACCTACTGGACCAAGATGTTGTCTCTGGGAACTGGGAATACCTGTCGCCCCTCTTGGGCCTGAATTGTCCTTAGCCGCCATCGATAGGGTCCTACACCCTCTATTACCCCAGAAGTACAATAAACAGTGGGGGACTCCCATAAGGAAGTGTTCCGCCTTATTGTGATCAGTATGGTAAAGCCCCCCCCCTGAGTCTTACCAGGTGTTTGCTGATGTCTTCTGCCCCCGGTCAGCTGACAAACTCCCACCTCATCGTTCCTATGATTGCCCCATTGAGTTACTTCCAGGTACCATGCCCCCTAGGGGTCATTTGTTCAATCTCACCGGGCCAGAGATAAAGGTCCAGAAAGAATACATCCAAGAAAACTTAGAGAAGGGCTTCATCCGGCCATCCTCTTCCCCTGCGGATGCTGGCTGGTGGAGAAGAAGGATGGCGGGTTAAGACCCTGTATTGATTGCAGGGGCCTAAACAAGACTTATGTGAAGAATCGGTACCCTTTGCCCCTTATGGATGACCTGTTCTCTTAGGGCAATGGGGCCCGATTCTTCACCAAGCTAGATTTGAAGGGGGCCTACAACCTTATCCGCATTAGGAAGGGTGACTAATGGAAGACTGCCTTTAACACCAGGGAAGGGCATTTCAAATACTAAGTAATACCCTTTGGTCTGTGTAATGCCCCTGCAGTCTTCCAGGAATTTGTGAATGATGTATTCGGAGAATTTCTGGGTAAATTTGTGATTGTGTATCTTGATGATTTTTTGATTTATTCATCTGATCTTCCCCTCCACAGAGCACAAGTACGCCAGGCCAGCTCAGAGAAAACTGCCTCTATGCAAAATTGGAGAAGTGCCCCTTCGAGGTACGTGAGGTAGCATATAAAAACGCAATCCTCCACCAGGATTTCTCCGTTTATGTGTCGCACTCAGGTGCCTCGCCACGGGGCGGGACTTGTTTTATGCCAACAATAAAGCTTGATAAAAGGATTCTTCGAGTTGGCTGTGGTTTGTGTGCCCAGGGGCATTACATTTATCCTTTAGTTTTACTTCTGGCAACATTATGTACAAACAGCATTTCACTAATTCCAGTCAATTTGGATATGCTATAGGAAGGATGTTGTTGAAGTGTTTAGCACCACAGCAATGTCCTAAAAATGTTAAATGCCAAAGAAAACAAGCTCTAGGAGAAACTTAGTAGAAGAAACCATGTAGTGTTCACATTCTTTAGTTAATTCTCCTTCTCTAAGGTATTATATTAGTTGTTCCTACTTATCACACATTAGTAGAATAGGTTTAAATTAGGGGTGAGTGCTACCTAAAACTGATTACCCTATGTTGTATTTGTTTTCCTAAGATATATCCCCACTTTCACAGCTGTGGCAAGAAAGGTGCCACACTTTTATTTGGCCTTCCGGTGAAAAAAATGAATAGTATATTTTAAGTTTCAGATTTTCAGTACTATGAACCCTAAACTAGACAACTAAACTAGACTAGTACTTGTGGTTAGAGTTGATTTTATTTTATAGAATGCAATAATTTGTTTATCTGTAGCTGAGAAATAATAATATATCATATAGATGCTTGTTCATGGTTCAAATAAAAATATATTGGATTGTAAAATACATTTCAGCTATTAAATGTCTCTTAATAGCCAAAAAGGGATATTCAAAAGATAACTTTCTTCTTTCTTTTAGCCTAAGAGTACAATGTTTTTCATTTATTAAGGCTGAACATTTCTACATGCTAATGTAGAAAAATTGCTGAAGAGAACAAACTCTAATTTCTCAGAAAGAAAAGGTAATTGTATGGTATTGCAAATGTGAAACAATGCCCCTACTACTTCTAATTTTTATTTGCCTAGTCAGAGGTTAAAATGATTTAATCCAATTGGGGAAAATAGCTAAAAGCCTATCTCTTCACCAATGTACCATATGCTTAACCTCATCTTATAAAAAATTCTGATGTGGAGATGGGCTCATAATTATAATGCAAACTATTTCATATAACCAGGAGTTTAATTTGCCGGCTTCATTAAAATTCACACACTCAAATTATTTTTACTGCTTCCATTAACCTGTTGAGTACTATCCACTGTAACCAGTATAGAATAATGGGCTTAAGTCTTTCAAGATATTGCTACCATCCAGGAAACATTGAAGCTAAAAGGTCCATTAGGTGTATTTTTATTCATAATGTAATGTCTCCATTTGCAGCCATATTCAGAAGGCTTTTCACAGAGCTACTAGACCTGAGCTGTTCACCCAACCCACATGCTCCAGTTTGTGCATTTAAAGCTACAGATGTTTGAAAACTCTGGTTCATAAAACATTTGGGCTGATTTATCAAGCTCCAACATGCACTTTAGCAACATGAGCTTAAAAAGCATATGGGCTAATGAAATAGCACAATGCCAGCAAGCAGATAAGGCTTGATAAAAAATCTCAATGTAAGTGTACTATTATGCTCAAAATGTTTTATACAAAAAATATATTAATTAGTGTAATCAGACAACTAGGAATGGTAACAACAGGTTGAATAAACACATTTGCTATTGCTATAAGGATCCAGTTGTCTCTCCTTTCTCTGTTATTACTGTAAGACTGGCTGTCTACAGTTTAGTCTAGCCAGCATTAAGGAGCAGATATACACAGGTGAGTAATGAATGGACAGAAAAAATGACGAGGATTATTTAAAAATATACGACAGAATAATAAAAATAACTTGAAAGTATATCCTAAGTTTTTTCCCTATTACAATGCACCGACTAACAAAAAAAAAAAAACCTAAAAAATCTAAAAAAAAACACTCTTTTGCGAACCAGTAACAATGTTCCCTAAATCCAGTGTGAATCTTCTCAGTAGAGATAGAGACTTACTAGAGTCTTGACTAAGGTTTACATTTACTCTTTTACATTCTACAAAATATTAAGAAAAATATTTTGACTATAGATACACTTTAAATATAAACACTAAAAAAAACATCCATATAATGTTATTAGGAGTATCCTCAAAATAAAGATCACTAAGCTATGTGTAAAGGTAGGTGAGCGTAAAAAATGTTACATTACCATCTAACTTTGTGAGCAGCATTACAATCATTGTACTAAGTACTCACAGAACATAATTTTGCTTATAAAATTGCAGATTAAATCTTTATTCCATTTTCGCTGTTAGATCAAGATATAATTGAGTAAAGCTTGCAATTTCCTTGTCATACTGCTTTTATTAGTTCTCAGTGTAATTTGTAGAAAGTTGAACTCTGTTGAAAGGCCATATTAGACCTTTTCGCACTGTATTACCTTCTTGTACAAAAATATTACTCTGAAAGTGGTTGATATATATCTTTATATAGCCATAGAGTTCCTATGTATAGTTTGAATAATTTCAGATTCTCATTAGGAGATGCAATGTGCATTGATGGTCATTAATCATAGTAATCCAGCTGCTGAAATTACTATATCATGGAGTAAGGCTGCCATTTATATGTATTAAATATCATAATAAAAACATTAATAACATTAATAACCAAAGTGCAATCAATGTAGTTTCATTTTACCTGTATTTAGTAGTATTATTGTTTCTAGTGAATATTTATTTATAATCATTGGAATAAATTTTATGTACACCTGTAGAAGGGGGTTGGAAAAATGGTAACAAAAAACATGGAACAAAAATTCCACATTTATCAACTCGTATAATTTGAATAAAATGTAGCATGAATTGTGTCAGAAATTGAAGAATTGACAGTTTATTATGATACTACCATCACAGCCAAAAGAAACCTCACCTAGAATGGGATATAGTTTCTTACATATTAACATTGCTTGTTGGATGGCAATAATGTAATGACAAGCTACATTGATCATGGCTAAGTAATTCTCCAGATTAAAAAATGCCTTGATATTAGGTTTATTTATTTTTTTTACTTATCAACAAGCCTGTAGAAGGTCACTGGACATAAGGAATAAAACAATGTTAAAAGCAGACCTATCCAGTAATTTTCCTATGTAATTAATTTAAAAAAAATGACAACAAATGTCTATACCCATATTCACAGTATTTCTTCTAACTGCTAAATTAACAAGCAGACATTCCTCCTCATCATTCATTTACTTTTTTCAGAAATTAAGTATTAACTGATACAACCATTGGAAAAAAAAAATAATAAAAGATGATTTAGGAGTTATTAACCCCTTATAATCAATTCAAAAATATAAAATAATTTAACCTGTGAAAAGGCCAAGACTGATATACAGGCTGAGCCTATGGCCATAATTTATTAAACCTCTCCAAGGCTGGAGAGAATACACTTTCATCAGTGAAGCTGGGTGATCCAGCAAACCTGGAATAAATCTGGTCCAGGAAAGCATTTGCAAACAAATAGCAAATGACTTCAAATCCATTCCAGGTTTGCTGGATCACTCAGCTTCACTGATGAAAGTGTATTCTCTCTAGCCTTGGAGAACTTTAATAAATCAGGACCTATGTGTTTTCATTTTTTCCCCTAAAAATGTTTTTTTTTTTAAAAACATTCTAAGGATATATGTATTCAAATTTATTTTACTGATATTTATGTTATTCACGGTTTTGAATGTTAGAAGTTACAGGTAAATTGTGTGCCCTAGTTTTATACTCGAGTCAAAATATTCTTACTTTTATTCACGTAAAAGTAGGGGCCTTAGTTTGTATTTGAATTGGTTTATGTATGGTAGTAGATTTGTCATTAGTGTACTTTTACTTTGAAAGGAAAAAAAATTCAGACAGCAATTAACATTTGTGTCTAGAGGTGCTGTTCAGATTCATACAATCAACATTCAGCTTTGTTCTATTAACAGAATATTACGTCTTTGTAGGCTAATAAAAGTTTGATCTTCAGTAAACACAGCCAACAGGACTATCCACTGTGTACATTTGCATACTATCTTATTATTAGTAAACAAGTATAAGCCTTTTGTCAAAAAAGTGTTAATTTAACAATGAACCACTAACATCATTAGCCAATAAGAATACTAGGTGGTGGGAATTCTCATTGTCACGGCAATTCAGACTCTCAGTGCACCTTATACGTACTTACGTACTGTATCAGGTAATGGCCTGTGCCTACCTCTCCTTCTTCTTAAAGCTAATCAGATACCCCTCTTCCAAAATTCCAACAATGAAGTTGGTTCATTGAAGGTAAAGCCTATTATTTAGTCTTTGTGAGGCAGTGAAGGAGACACATGTTGCCCCAAAAAAGGAAGCTGATCTCTTGGGGTTAGGACTTGAAAACCTCTTAATCTCCTTCTAGCTGTTTTCAGACCCCCCCTCCCCGTGATTACATTGGATGTATCCTTGGCCGGAGGTGGCCACCTCAACAATCGTCTGGCCCATGGGGCAGCTACATGAAGCTTAGGGCAGCTTTCCATGCTGTACAGGCTCTGAGGGCCTTTTGACACTTCAGAGGTTGATCAGTACTCAATTAAGGATATACTTGAGATAGTACTCAAGTAAGGATATGATTGGACAAACAAACATGTAGCTTCCTTCCCTTTGCCAAAAACCAGACCCTCAGCTGGTCTCAACAGTTGTGGACCATTTTAATGAGAGGGGTCCTTATCCCTAGAAAATGACTCCTGTGTTGTAGGGGTCTGCTGGAAGGGATCCTAGAAGCCCCTTTTTTGCACTCCAAGATTATTTATAGAGATATGTGGATGAATATCTATGTATATATTATGTATATGTATATGGGTGTATATGTGTGGGAATGTTTGGAATCTGTCTCTCTTGGTAACAGCCACCTGGATTCCCTAGGGGTATGCCTAATCAAGGACTATCAAAGACCTCATCCAAGGAACAATAAACAAAAAGATAATAAATCAGATGCCAGTAAACAAGATATAGTAACCATAACAAACTGGTTACCAGTAGGGCGTTCAAGGAGTAATAAACCAATCAGCAGAAGATGGATGCATAACTGGACAGGTGGGTTGTGGCGATGACCAAACTGGACCATTTGTTGACCCCTAAACTTAGATAACCACAGACATTTCAGCTCCAGCTTTCCATAATAAATTAAGCTGGGAGGACCAATAAATTCCTGAAGTTACACATGAAGTGTCAACCAATAGTCATCATACAGATCATTCCCAGAAACCAATCCAGGAGCCTCAATAATACCTAATGGGAATTAACTGTGACAGCTGTTTGTGACCAATTTTTGCTGAAAAGGCTTCCGTTTTTCTTTGATATACGCCAGTTGTTTTGTTTTACTGCTGCTTTACAGAACACCTCAGTAATTTTGATGTATTGCTTTAGGCTTGCCCAATTGATTACCCAGCTGTACTTAATCTAGTTATAGTTGTGCTACACATTTAGTAATCTACCAGCTGTTGTGACTTGTGTTTCGAACTGATTAACCACCCGGCCGTTAAACCCGACCTTGGTTCGGGGTAAAAACACTTGCAAAAAGTGTTAAACCCGAACTTTTCTCAGGTGAGTAAACAAACATTATATTGCAATCCCATTGTCATACATTGTATGACAATCGGATTACAACTGTAAGAATATACTTACCCGGTCTCCGCAGTTCCTCGGGACACGTCTCTCCTTTTCTGTCTTCTCCCGGCGAGTGCAGTGACGATCTCCGGGGTTTCCCGGTGACGTCGCTGCATGCGACGGTGCGGGAGGCGGGAAATTCAAATAACTTTGTATTGAGCTCAATACAAAAAAGCTGTTTTGAGTCCAATACAAAGAAATCTTTATATAATATATATATAATTGTATTATATATATAAATTATATAAGCCACTGTACAATTACATTACATTATACACTA
>NC_092861.1:46098401-46165691 GCF_032062135.1 Pyxicephalus adspersus
TAAATATTTTGTATTGGATTCAATACAAAGTCCTGTATCCAATCCAATACAAAATAATACAAAATATATTTATGTGGTTTTGTCTTTAGGTATGTGACGTTGGACTCTGTTTTAAAATTTACCACACTAGGGAGGTGTTTTAGAAAAATATATTACTATACAGTATGCGCCTAATGGTATCCGATAACTTAATTAATGTACTGACAAAGTACACAAGTCTTATCTTGGATTTTTTACATTTTTTTCTTACATATTTAGCTAGCATAGGTATAAGTAATACATTACTCTTGGGAATCTTTTATATCCAGGGCATTTCATATATATTTGTGGTGTGAGTAAGTTGTCATAAGTGTGCATGGAAAAACAAACTGCAGGCTTGAGTGATGAATACTGGGTTAGCTTACCTGCATGTGTGGGTGATTTAATACCAGTTGATCATGCTTTCTTTAATGGCTGGAAGGCATGAAATGAAGATCAGTAACTCTTTTAGTGAATTCTGCCCAATCTCTCACTACTATATATACTTCTACTATATTAATAATAAAACAATGAGTTGTTTTTTATTTACTTTTAAAAAACATTCTCTGCATTGCCTTATATTACCTTGGGACTTGTTTGCTTTCCTCCCAGAGTCTCCTTATATAACATTGAACTAGAGTTATTAATATTATTATTATTAATAATAATAATAATAATAATAACAATAATATTAGCCAGAATTTATATAGTGCCCACATTTCATGCAGCAATTTACAAAGTCCATTGTCATATCACTAACTGTCCCTCAAAAGGGCTTACAATCTATATGGCTGAGTTGAATTTGAATCTGAATGGCTAGAGTTGAATTTGAATGACTAACTTATCTTAAAACATTCAGTACCTTGGCATAGCACTATTGAGTTTTTTCTGCATGCATTTGGTGCTCAAAGCATAAACTGAATATCCTGATAGCCTTAAGTGGCGTTTTTCTTATAATATCTCCAATTTTACCTCTGGGTAAAACCCCTTTGAGACAGGAGATTGCCAGATACTTTCATAATGTAGTATTTGCTAAGAAATATGATACTCGGAAAACCACAGAGGATGTACCTAATGAAAATCATTGCTATAAAATGCCTACATTTATAGAATAATCACCTTCTAGAAGGTTTCTGTTCATACTAACCCTGTTGCTCATTTTTTCAATCACTTCCTTAAGGGTATATAATATTTCTCTGCTTTTATTAAAACCTATGTCTTGTGAAGGCCATTTAGAGTTGGGTATCATGTTCTTTTGTTCTTGCCAATGATGAGAGTGTTTCTGCTCAAGCACAGAGATACACGTCTTTGTTCTTTTCTTCCTATGAAATACATTACTTGCAAATTAACTTGAATGAGACTTTCATAGCTTATTAGAAAAGTCCCTAAGAGGAGCATTTGGAACATAAGCTCAAAGGTCTATATTTAATTTAATTTAAAACAGTGTACATCAATGCTTCCATAGATCAGCTTTGGGGTAAAAATATATAAAACAGCACGAGCCTTTCCAAGATACATATGTGTTTCTGTCATTTATGTATTGTGATTGGACATTTTTGTGATAAAATGTATTTAAAAGGAAATTTGCCAGCAGTAATTAAAAAACACCTCCAATAAATTTAAATTAATGCATTTGATGCCTAAAACTAAAACTGTTGAATTGTTTAATATAACATTTTTACAGATTGTTCTCCTTTCATTGGAAAGAAGCTAAAATGTAGTTAAAGTAAACATGTTATCAGACAATGAACAAAACCATATCCATATGTTCTAAATATAAATAAATTTAAACTATAAATATATAAATTGAGGAGAAATACACAAAAGAGGCATGAAAATTAGAGCAAAACTTTAGAGAAAAATTTTAGCTAAAAAATTGTCAGCATTAGGTTGTTTATTGCTAAAGAGACAGGTGCTGCAACAAAACATACCTGCTACCCTCTTCACAATTTTACAATGTACACAGAGTTGCACATGCGTATGCATATCTCAGTGTAAAATTTCAGCTATACCCTTGCTGCCGGCAAATACACAGGAATGACATTATTCTGGCCTGGCGAATTAAGAGACCTGTCTCTAAACCCAGAAGTGGACTGGTTGAAGATAATGGCACCTGCAAAGGAGCAAAGACAGGTAAGCATAATTAAAAAATGCAAACCCTGTCCTTTTTGCAATTCAGACCCTGCCAGTTCACAAATTTTCAGGGTGTACAATTCTAAATCTCTACAGCTAAGCTTTCCTATGGAATGGCAAGTTAAAGACACAGCATTTTTATTTAACCAAACATGTGCCCTTAAGAAGCAAGGAACAGAAAAGCTAAATAAGGGTATTTTATTTATTGCCACCTTTTTAGAGCTTTCGTTTTGCTTACAACTTTCTATTTTTATCTGTTTAATTTTTGGGATTTTCCACAATAATGAAAATACATGTTTATGACAGGTGATACGGATTTTTGGATGTTATCTCTCCATCACAAAATATTATGTCTTAATTTGTTTAGAAAATATTATACAAATATACTCTATTAAATGCTTTATTGATTGTACTACTTTTTACCATTTTTAAAAAGCATATCGCACAGAGGGATGATTACCTTTTATTATGAATGTATGTGCTGTCTACATATTTTAGATAAATTGTTATTCTATCTCTATTTAGATTTTAAAAAAATAAAAAATTGTCAATATATATATATATATATATATATATATATATATATATATATATACACATATATATACATTACGGATAATTGTCCTTTTGCAGTTCAGCAGGGGTCGAAGGAGCACCTGAAAAATCTCAAGAAAGCATGAACCCTTGAAGCCATCATACTGTTCTTCTATTACTTGTAAACCTATCGCACACTCACCAACAACACAATTGCTCTAAAAAAGGCAGAGAAAATACTCACTTGTTTCAATGGTTTTGCTTTCTTGCTACCTGATGGGGTGAGCAAGATATCATCCCCATAATCAGCAAAACACTGCTAAATGTCACTTGCCAATGATAGTGCAACATTTTGCTCAACCAGACAGTAGGACAGACACAACATGGAAGCAGTTGAATATTTTTTCACCCATAAAGCAATCATGTTGTTGGCATGTTATCACAAGGTATAGGATCAGAAATATGATGTGGCATGTATGATCATGAGGATATATGTGGTATGTATGATCATGAGGAGCATAAAGAAACCCAAAGAACTGAGAAGTCTTTTTTGTGCTGGTTCAACCTGTACAATCTCAGAACTAGTTATCTACAGAGTATTGGGGAGCATTCTATAGACTTGTTCGACCTTCAGCTGCCATTAGGAGTTATGTCAATGTAAAGGGGAAGATTTAAGAGCGGGGGGAGGGGGGAAGCTGATCTCGGCATAATGGAGGAGTAATTGCTGTACAGATTTTCTCAAATATTGGATTGCTAGTTTACCTTATCAGTGGTTGGTTTGCCTTTTCTGCTATATATACTATTTATTACTAGTAAATGAAAAAAAAATATTGTTTACTGTATACTTTGCTGTCCCTATTGTTTATGACAGGTGACTGGTGATACAGATTTTTGGATGTCATCTCTCCATCACAAAATATTATGTCCTATTTTGTTTAGAAAATATTTTACAAATATACTCTATTAAATGCTATATTGATTGTACTACTTTTTACCATTTGTAAAAAGTATATCGCACAGAGGGATGATTACCTTCCAATATAAATGTATGTGCTGTCTACATTCTTTAGATAAATTGTTATTCTATCTCTATTTAGATTTCATCTCATTGCATAATTGTCCCCACAGACATGAAAAATGTCATCATCCATTCAATACATCAATGACAAGGCTGTAATTTAACCTGCCATATTCCTTGTTACCATTATGATAGATGACACTTTAGTCAGAAAAAAAGTTAAAGTTTCATCCATAGCACAGGTTTGTCCTTCATTTTGGCAATAAGTCGCACCCAAACTTCAGAACTCTCTAAAATGACAAACAAATGGTTTGTTTCCTTTTCATGTCTCTGTGTAAAAACCTTAAACTTGTCATTTAACAAATAGCTTAATCATACATCTGAGACTTTTATTTTTTTAAATGCAGTATAGCCAGACCCCAATCATCTCAAACACAAATTGTCTCTTATCATACTGCCAAAAAAACACTTTTATTGTTTTTTATTCGATGAAACCAGCAGCTGTGCAAAATAAACAGTCATGAAAAGAAGTGTGACCAGAGCAATGAAATGATATCCATTGAGTATTGTAATGCACAAAGGTATAACAGATGATAATAACAGTCCTTTGTGCTTCTTCACTCATCACATCATTTTTGTTGTATTAAATCTATTCCTAGCTATTTACTCTTATCTGGTAATCTGCTGCAATGTTTTAAGATGTCCTAAATTCAGGTGCTTTTTGAAAATACAACCTGATTCATAAATTATAGAGAAAGAAGTGGCAAGTAGAGATGCTTGGAATGGAAACATTTCGGAATCTGAATGATTCCAGTTGGGACATTTGAAAAATCCAAGTCCAAGTTGGAATTCAGATTTTTAATAAAATGTTTAAAATGCTTAATTTTTGTAAAATAAAATGACAATAAATGTTTTTTTATCAGTTATAGGAACGTTGGCAGCATGGGGGCAGTCTGAATCCAGTCCACCATAGTTTGGTGAATTCAAGATCCAGACCCAATGGGTTTCATTTAAATCCAGGATGAATTAGTGGCTGCTGGTTTCTTGTGTTGCCAGTCTTATATCGACGCAATGATGGCATTTTAAAACTACCACAACTTGTATAAGTCAACATAATTATACCCATAATATAAAAAAAGTGAACGTTATTAGCAAAATTAGAAAAATTGTGTGTGTACCTGGAAATAACTGTGGTGATTTAACTTGGGTAATATTCAAAATATGAGAAGATTTGGCAAATTTTTATTGGATCATTGAGAAAAAGATATCTCAATGTGTAGCTGAAAATACTTATGTAAGTCACCATTTTGTAACTCACATATCCCCCACTTCCAAGATCTGACCCTACCTGTCTAACACAGTGCTAGAAAATGGCGGACGATGAGGCCATCTGTCATTGTAAAAAGTTTTACCACATGGTTGCTTGGATTTCTCAAATTCTGAATTCTAGTCCAAGGTCAGAAGAGCTCAAATCTGACATGACAGACAGACAGGCAAAGTTTAGTACTAATAATGGGCAATTTGGAAAACTACACAATACAGAGCAAGGATTATTTTTCAAAATCTAGATTTTTACAAAGGGGCACATATCCTGCCATCCCTAATTTTGGGAACTGGGATATTTTTTAAGCACAGAAAAATAGAACTTACAAAAGCTGTCCTAGAAAATGTGTTTATGTAAAAGTCTCCTATTAATCCCAGAAGGCATTTTTTTAAGCAACAGAAACACCTAGCTCAATGAGGCTGTTGTAAGATACTGTAATCAGGAAATCGGACTCTCTCTCTCTCTCTCTTTCTCTGTTCTTTTTCTTGAACATTGCAGATCATTCCATATAGTTAGTGAAATGATTCACTAACTGTTCTGAGTTTTTTTGGTTAATTTAAAGTTATATTATTACCAGTAACTGTTAACATGGGTTAACATTAGTGTTGGTCGAATAGCTCACTATTCGATTCGACAGCTATTCGGCCGAATATAGCAAAAAAATTGAATATAGGGACAACCCGAATTCGAACATCAACACTAGTTAACATAAATAATTAGTATGGGAAATACTTGTAAGACAGGAGGTCTTAGTTTAGGATCTGTGTAACTTCAGATGCAAAATTAGTTCTATATCTATTGTGTACCTTTGAAACAAGACTGATCATTTTAAGTTATAGTAAGCAATATGTAAACCTTCTATAGAAATTGGGAGATTAATGAAATATCTGACATTCATTTTATTTTTTATGTAACTTACTATTACCAGTTCTATGCTTGTGTTTTTTACATTTTATTTTTAGTTTTTACACACATTACAGTTGATTTATTAAAAGAAAATATCACTTAGCAGAGTACCTTCATACACTCGAGTATAAACCAAGATTTTTTACATGAAAATGACTGTCAAAAACCAAGCTCACTGTATACTCAGCTAAGCAAAAAAAAAAAATGTACCTTGGCATTAGAATACAATGCGTTCAAGCTCTGAAAGACTTTTTCTTTAAAGCTAGCCCTGACAAAGTGATCTCTTGTCTCACAAATAAATCAACGATCTGGCAGAGGAGGAGAAACACTCAGCTGGAACTTCAATTCAATTGTTAGGCAGGAGATCACTCTTCTCAACAACATCTGTCCTTGGCTAACCTCCTTACCGGATTTGTTCTATAAAAAGACAGGAGCAGAACTGGGTTGTTCAACCATGGGACATCCATTTGCTAGCAAATAGCAAATTACTTTGAAGAAATCTTTTTCAGGTTTGCTGGATCACCCAGCTTCACTGATGAAAGTGCATGCTCTTTAGCCTTAGAAAGCTTTAATAAATCTGGCCCATAGTTTCTAGGCCTTATTTAACTTTTTATGGGAATGCATATAGGATACTATGTACCCCTAAACTCATTCTCCAGAGTGAGAGGTCAAAAATCTGGGGGTGCACCAAAAAGACCCATAAATAAACTTGATACCAAAAGACCCCAAAAATATGGGTCACATTTTTACCATAATGGAAGTGGGCTACATTTTGTTTCCTTCCTTCTTTGACAAACCAAATTCCAGGTCCCAATGCTAATAAAGGCTCTTGCTTTAAAAAAAATAAGAGGGGTGCATGCTGTGTTTTTTATTATTTAATATTTTAAATGGAAAAAAATGTCAGGCTGTCAACTTTTTTGTGCTTCACAAAAGGGAATGCAGGTTTTCTACCTGAACACATATTTTAAAAGAGACATTCCCTACACATTTAATAAAATGTACTTGCATGTAAAGAGCCCTAAAAAACGAGGCAGGAAAACACCCTAGCTTAACTGAGCATTTGTGGCTCTTTCTGATATATTGCAATCCATAACAAATTTAGTGACACACCAAGTTCCTATTCCGATTTTTTTACAGCTTGCAAAGGTCAAATAGGCAGCCTGGAAACTTGATTTTTTTTCTACTGCAGATAAGTATTACAGCCTAGATCTTGTCACTGCTCCCATCCTCTAACTGTACAGTGAAGGAATAGCAGTAGACTGATGAGCTTGTTTATCACTGTCTATTAGACTTCTCTTTCTAGATGTTTATTAATGATTAGGCATGATTTTAATACCTATCAAGTAAACCAGTCTCTTCTTATGGCAATTGGCAAATATCTGTGCATTTATAATATGTACCTAAAAAATACCCTTTTTTTCGTCTTTTTTATTTTTACTGCCTTCTTCTGTGAACATGTTACATGTTATTATAATCACTTCAGCAGACCTGATTTGCTGTTTATACTGCTTTCACCCCTACCAGTCTAAGTTACACTGTTTAGGGAAATGCAAAAGGCTCATACTAAAAAAATATTTCATAAATGGACAATTATTTGCCTACATTGGTAATAGATAAACATATGATATTATAGAAAACATATGATAGATAGATAGATAGATAGATAGATAGATAGATAGATAGATAGACTATATCTTTATATATGACAATTCTTTGTTAAATGCTCCCTACATATAAATATTGTCACATTTCATACAATATTCTAATATTGCATTTTTTTTATAATTTACAGTTTTGGGCTTTATAATCTAAAAATCAGAAACTGTTTGTGAAAGGATTTTTTCACAGCTATCATTCGTTACAAGATCATTATTTGATTTTGCAACTATTATATAATCGAACAAAACATTATTATTCCACTATTTTAGTGCAAGTAATTGTGGCTTTTGTCATTTGCTTCATCATTAAAACATCAATACAAAACCAGTTAGCTAAGTTAGGTGCAGAACATAATTTGACATTAGAGTCATTTTTAGTATTTTTAGAAATATAACAATAAAGATAATTGCATTTATAGACATTGCTTGTTAACTACTGCGTTGAGTCAATTTGTCCTAATTGCTGTGCTGTCCAATCCTAATAGGAAGATATTGCTTTCATAATTTTGCCAGCACTTTCCCGAGTTACTTTTCTAAGATTATGATTTCCACTGTGGCCAACAGAGAAGAAAAGAAAGAAATGTCAAGTTGGCTCGAGGTGAATGCCATTTGCTCCTGAGGTTTCCCCTGCTGGTTTTGTTTCTCCAATAAAATTACAAGTGGGAGGTGTACAGCACTGCAGATCTCTGATACAAATGTTTTTATAATACTTTTTGCAGTTCTAAGTCATTTCACATTGAAAGCTTGAATATTATTGATTGATATTTTTTTCCTAATACAAAACTATTTTCAGATCTCGGATTGTTACTGACCATTCTGCCTGCTGCCAGCCCTGACCTCGGATTGTTCTTGACCTGTCTTTGCCTTACCCATTTGTACCTTGCTTATTTGGACTTAACCCTTACTGTGCTTTATGACACTGAATAAAGCCTGATTGAAGGAGATCTGGAGTTGGTTGTGGTTTGTGTGCCCAGGCGCATTACACATATGTTGCACAATGATATATCTTATCGGTATACCTTTACATATCAGTGAAGTTACCAGTACTATATAGATGCAGAATATGCACCAGAAATACAACACAAGCACAATGTGGCTACTTACAAACCAAATATGTTAAAATTTTAAGTTTGTATCCAGAGACTGTCTCCCAGCCACATAAAGGGTAAGTTTAGACTTGCAATAAAAAAACTCAGTGTGCAATAAAAAAACTAAGCATTTCATTAAGACCTGGGGGATAATTTGCCCTCAATCCGTAAATCCATTTAGTCGCCCTTTTTAATAATTCCTTATCTAAATCACCTCCCCTGGAATTAGGATGAACACATTCTAGAGCCAAAAATCTCATTTCATTTTCATCAAAATTGTGACCTTCCTCCATATGATAACTAAGGGGGGTTACAATTCTGCCACTTTTAATGGTATAGACATGTTCATATATATGCTTGTATAGTCGACGTTTCGTCATTCCGACGTAGAATCGACCACAATTGCAGAAGGCTAGGTAAATGACTCCCATAGTTTTACATTTAATTTTCTCTTTTAATTTAGGTCTAACTAGGACCTGGAAAGTAACCTTTTTAGGAAAAAATCCACTTACATTGTCCACAATCTCTGCATGCAAAAGTTCCAATTTCTGTGACTAATTGTACTGATTTTTTGTAATTGTCAAAATGGCTCTGCACCAGTTTGTCTTTTAGTGAAGGTGGTTTTCTGTATGTAAAGTTAGGATAGGGGCCCACAAATTTATTTATGTGTGGATCTGAGGTGAGAATGGGCAAATATTGTTTACAAATTTTCACCAAATCCTGGTGTTGGGATAAGTATGTGGTAATAGATGTTGATTTGTAGGTGGTTTCCTTTTTATAGATTAGATCTAAGCGTGACTGTCCTTTTGCTTTATAATAAGCCTTCTTGAGCATACTTTTATTGTATCCTCTCTCAAATAGTCTTTTACGTAGATCACTAGATGGCTTCTCAAAGTCAACTTCATTACAACAATTCCTTTTGGCCTGAAGATGGCGCTGGACAGTTGGGCTTAGCTGGAGCTCCACACGCCTTCTCCGTCACCCACTGCATGGTTCAGCCCGATAATCACCTCATAGGCCCCTGAACGATGGTTCAGATTTAAAGTAGGAGCGGGCCCTCAAAGATTCCTGTGACAGGAATAATCAGATACTTTCTGGCGTCCGAGGCGGATTCCCCGGTGGATGGACGAGCCGTATATTCACCCCCTGCAGCTATACAAGGCCTGCCTGATAATCTGGAGCATGGGGCTGGGGATAAGCAGCCTGTTTTTCTGGTTGTACAGAATATATTCGTGCACGTCCCTCTGAGGGGGATATATCCTCCATGTTTGTTGATATGAAAAGGTACCTTAAAATGGAGGTTGCTTCTTTGTGCACTGATTTAACGCATACTTTGAATAGGGTGGAGGAGGCTGAAAACAGATTGAACTTACATGAAAAGGCCAGAAGAGATCTTAAAGATGCTAATCAAAAATCAGCAAAAAGCCATCGCAGTATATTTTATCTATTGGAAGATGCTGAAAAAAGAGGCAGGAGGAATCACCTTAGGGTCAGGGGCCTGCCTAAAGCTACAGGGCCCGATCAGTTAGAATCTACTATAAGGGGCTTATTTACCCAGATTCTGTGTTTTCCTCCTACAGCTCCGCTCTGGTTTGATAGCGTACATAGGGTCCCCAGAGCAAAAGCTGCTTCTCCTGATTCTTATAGAGATGTATTTTGTAGTTTGCATTACTTTTCCGATAAAGCTGTTATTCAAGAAAAGCTTAAGACATCTGCTAAATGTGATTTTGATGGGGCATCTAATACCATCTACCCTAAACTCGAAGGAATTTGGAAAAACACCAATTTTTCCAAGGGGGCTTTTAAGGCCAAAACCAAGGACACATTAGAAAAATAACAAAATTTTATCAATATCAACATTAAAAACAAAAATCATTCCAAGTGCATAAAACACAATGAAACCATACTTACAAACTTTAAGCTCTCCTTACAGGGTATCCCTATACAGGGGGGATAGCCTGAATTAGGAGATATCCGCTTCTTTAGGAGAGAGGAGAGAAGATCTATCATGGAAATACACATATATTATTATCATCATAATCATTTACAATCATAGAAACAATTATTTTTTTTAAGACAAAAGTATACAGTGTTGACAACTATAGAGGATAATGTACCTGGTCTTCGTATTTATAGCAACTCTCTCATTAAATTCGGTATATGGAGCAAGGCGGTAGTAGTAGCAGCCAAGTTGTAATACAGTCCAATCTACTGATATATAGTATATATATCTAGTAAAACATATATGAACATCTCAAAAGATTCTTCCTATTCTATGAATTTATTTTCAAGTAGTGAGTTGTTTATCTTGTGATCAATCCAATGTAATCCTCACTTAGCCCACTTAATAGAGAGTTCCTATTGTTCTTAACACCATATATCACCAAATTCAAACAATCCACCTTGTACATAACCTTAGTGCCACAACTATAATGCACAAGAATTGAGCAATTCATAGTGGTTGTCACGATAAAGACACTTGAACAGGAGGTGGACCCTCTGTGCTACCAGCACGTTTAGCCCAGGTGATATCAGAGGCGCAGAGACTAAGGTACCACCCGGTGTTCACCAGAGCACCCCGCAAGGGGTGTTGGGCTTTGCTGCGAACGGCACCTAGGTTGCGACCCTCAGACTCACCCGTGCAGGTAGCAGCTGACCGAGGAACAGGCGCGGTCAGGACAAGCCAAGGTCAGGAACAGGAAAACAAGACTGGAATGCGAATGCTCACAGGAACCTCAGGTAGTAACACCTATTGCTGAGGCAATAAGTGTTTGACTGAGCCCAGCATATATAGGGAGATTGACAGGCTAGCTGGACAGGGACTAGAAGGACAGGTGAAAATCAATTGGCAAGAAGGGCTCGGCAATGCCCCTAAGTCCAGAGCCAGCAGAGCAGCTAAAGCAAGGTAGGAACGCCTGCTGCTTATTCAGACACTATCAGGAGGACAACAAGTACCAGATCAGCAGTGCTGGTGATCTGTGACAGTGGTTATATATGTATCAGGTGCAACTATATAGATAACAAAAGCACTGCCTTTAGGGCATTGTGATATAGCATCCCCCATTACCCCTCACTCAAAAAGGTAAAGATTTTCAAAGTTCCTTATGCTTTTGACACACTTTTAACTAATGTTTGAATATTTACATTGTCCCTTAAGATTTCCAGTGCTAGTTGCAATAATCCTATTCGGAGTAGAAAAGATTTTTCCAGATTTTTTTTTTATAATCTTCCCATTTTTAATAGCATAGATATTCTTGTAAATTTGTTTCCTAAATTCCCTTCTCGTCTTGCCCACACAGCAGCACCCACAATTATAGAAAGCCACATAAATGATGCCCTTGGTCTTACAATTTACTACTTGTTTCAGTTTTGGGGGATTCCTAATTGTTGCTTCAAAATTGTCCTTATTTGTGTGAATCCGTGCACACTGTGTACATCCACCACAGGGATATGTTCCTCCATCATTGTCACTATTGGCTATCCTTCTTTATTTGAAAGTGGCTACATACTAATTTATTTTTTAAAGAGTGTAGCTTTCTAAAGGTAAGCTTTGGGTAGGTGCCTATGTGTTTTTTGATCTTAGGGCCCGAGGTGAGTAATGGGCAAAACTGGCCACTAGAGATGAGCGAATCGAAGCTTACGAAGTGAAATTCGATCCGAATTTCAGGAAAAATTTGATTTGCAACGAATGCGAATTTCCTGACCCAGAGACCGTTGAGGAGGACATCAGTGACGTGCAGACACTACTTGATGATGATGATGGCAGCTTGCCCGTGAGGCAGCGTCTGAGCTAGCAAAGTGGAAGCATAGCTGGGAGTCAGTAGGGTGGCAGCATTGGGAGGTCGGGAGCCAAACGTGCCCGGGGTGGACCACCTGCTTCGCAGCAGCCTACCTGCCCGGGAAGTAGTGGTGCAGGGGTTCACGGAGGCAGCAGCGGTACCAATCGGTGAGGAGTGTTGGGGGAAAAATTACCTACTCGGCAGTGTCATAGTTTTTTGTTAAGCCACCGGAGGAGGTTAACATGGCCATATGTACAATATGTTGGCAGAAGGTAAAGCGTGGCCATGGTGCCATGGCACCATGGCCCTGCGTCAACATATGCAGCGTCACCATAAATTGGCCTGGGAAAACAGTGGCTCTGATGTGGTGGTCCAGCCTGCCGCAGCAACCGCTGCATCACCCAGTGGCACGCACCAGGTTTTAGGCAGTCAAGGCTCCACCACGTCAGCCGAAGGGAGCTGTATTTAATTTCCATCTTCTGCTGGTCCAGATGCTCCTGCTCCTCCTACTCGTCGTCAGTCATTCCATCAGCAATCGATCACTAAAGGGATTGCCAAGAGACAACAGTATGCGTGCACTGATCCAACGGCGCAGAAGCTGAATGTGCTCCTGTCCAAGTTGCTGGTGCTGCAGTCCCTCCCTTTCCAAGTGGTGGACTCTGCACCTTTCAGAGAACTGATGGCTTGTGCCGAGCCGTGTTGGAGAGTCCCAAGCCGTCATTTCTTTGCGAATAAGGCAGTACCAGCCCTGCACAAATATGTAGAACAGTAGTAGAGCCTGTCGGTGTCTGCCAAAGTGCACTGCAGCACCGAGGTGTGGAGCTGTAACTGCGGTCAGGGACAATACATGTCCTTTACGGCCCACTGGGTGAATGTGGTTCCTGCACAGCCACACCAGCAACTTGGCCAGGTGACACCGCCTCCACGTTCTCACCCTGCTGGTCCTGCGACAAAGTCCACCTCTGCCTCCTCATCCTCCATCCTGTCCTCAGCCTCCACTGCAGGGACAATTCTCAGTGCCCCTCCAGCCGTCATTGAACATCTGCTGGACTACTGGGCAGCCAAACAGATTTGTGGCCGCAACTGGCCGAGTTTGCCTTGGAAAAGCTGTCCTGGTGGCCAGTAGTGTGGCATCAGAGTGTGGCCTCCTGATGCTGCTGCCACCTCTACACTATGTCATTGTGACACTCTGTGGCCTCCTGATGCTGCTGCCACCTCCACACTATGTCATTGTTCCACTCTGTGGCCTACTCATGCAGCCGCCAACTCCAGACTCTGTCATTGTGTCTACTCTGTGGCCTACTCATGCTGCTGCCACCTACACACTCTGTCATTGTGCCACTTTGTAGCCTCCTGATGCTGTCGCCAACTCCAGACTCTTTCATTCTGCCACTCTGTGGGCTACTCATGCTGCCGCCACCTCCACACTCTGTCATTGTGCTACTCTGTGGCCTCCTAATGCTGTCACCACCTCCACACTCTGTCATTGTGCCACTCTGTGGCCTACTCATGCTGCCGCAAACCTCCACACTCTGTCATTGTGCCACTCTGTGGCCTCTTGATGCTGTCACCACCTCCACACTCTGTCATTGTGCCACTCTGTGGCCTACTCATGCTGCCGCCACCTTCAGATTCTGTCATTGTGCCACTCTGTAGCCTCTTGATGCTGTCGCCAACTCCAGACTCTGTCAATGCGCCACTCTGTGGTATCCACCTGATGCTGCGTATGCCGCCACCTCCACACTCTGTCATTGTGCCACTCTGTGGTATCCGCCTGATGCTGCCGCCACCTCTACACTATGTCATTGTGCCATTCTGTGGCCTCCTGATGCTGTCGCCACCTCCACACTCTATCATTGTGCCACTCTGTAGCCTCCTGATGCTGTTGCCAACTCCAGACTCTGTCATTGTGCCACTCTGTGGTCTCTGCCTGATGCTGCTGCTGCCGCCACCTCCACTCTATGTCATTGTGCCACTCTGTGGCTTCCTCGTGCTGCTGCCACCTCCACACTCGGTCATTGTGCCACTCTGTGGCCACCTGATTCTGCTGTCACCTCCACACTCTACCATTGAGCAAATGCTGACCAAGTGAAGGCATATGCTCCACAGACAGGATCCGTTTTTTGTGAGTTATTGTTCTGACAGATCAGAGGAAGGGCAAAATAATCAGTGACGTCAACACAAACTTACTGCTGACACCCTCTCCACTCTGTCGGGGGGGCTCTACTTGTATAAGCGGTTAATAGAGTTCATACTTGAGTTATTTGGTCAGTTTTGGCTCTGTGAGTGCTCAAATAAGTGAAGTGTGCAGTGATTCTAATAGCGACGCCTTTCATCTGCATGTCAAACTGACTCACAGTATTATTTCACTACCACAGCAGACTCCCTATGTGTTTTACTGCAAGGCACAGTGTTCTACACCACTATCAAGGCTCTCTGCAGGTCGGAAATATATGATTTTTAACACGATTTGCCGCAAATAAATTCAGATCGAAGCAAATCTTTTAGAAAAATTCGTCGAACCGGCCGAATAAAATTTTTCAGAAATTCGCTCATCTCTACTGGCCACATATACTTCTTACTATTTGGTGCTGTGCTGAATAATGAGTTATAATCCTTAGATGAGTATCTTGTCTTTTTCTTGCCTTAGGAAACAAAATTTGTGTTCTACTAGGGCCTATTTGGGTCTTTACTCAGTCCAGCAGGATTCCCTGATATTGGGATGTCATGTATATTTGCATGGGTAATTGTTTTTTTTGTCTTTGTAAGAAATTATGTTTTGTAAAATGTAGTTTGTGTATGTGTTTGTCTGTTAAGGAGGAATGTCATAAGGTCGAAGTTTAATGCACAGAGGGGTCTACAAATTTCTCCTTGAACAACAACGTTGTTCTCCTACAATGTTAAGGGACTTCATTCTGCTACTAGGAGGCATCAGGTTAGAAACAAGCTTCATTCTCTGAGGAGGGATAATTTTTCTTACAAGGGAACCACCTCTCCTTTTACTCAAATGTCAGATTGTCTTCAAGACATTACCACCAGTGGTTTTATGGCTTTTCACAATCTGGTAAATCAAGGAGGGGGGGTGCTATTGGTTTTCGTAGAGGTATTCAATTTAATTTGGTTGACTCAAGGGAAAGTTGCTTGATGAAACTTGTACTTTTGCTAATATTTATTGTCCTAATAAACATCAAATAAAATTTCTTTTGGGTACCTTGCTTAAATTGAGGAAGTTTCAGGAGGGATTATTAGTTTTAGCAGGGGACTTTATTGTGGTGCTTAAGCCCCTGCTTGATACTTCCCCTGGTAAATCATATCTCCCATTTAGGCAAGTTCCTAACCTAAAGAAATTGTTACAAACTATGCAATTGAAAGATGAATGGCGGGTACTACAACTTTTGGGAAGCACATATGGCTACAATTAGAGGTAAACCTATGACTCATGGGGCACGTAAGAAATGGGAGAATAGTTGTAGAATAAATGAACTAATAGCTCAGATTTGGCAGCTGGAGGCAGGCAGTACATAAACATTCACAGTGGAAGTCAAAGGCCATACAACCGACAAATTTACAGTCCCAGCTAAAACAATTGTTGGAGGTTAAAGCTAAATATGCTATCTCTAAGGTCACTAAAAGGTTCTCTATGAATGATGGAATAAACCAGGTAAATATTTAGCAAATGCATTTAGAAATGAGAAAGCAGTTTCCTATGTATCTAAGGTTAAAAATAAATCTGGTGTTTTGGTCCATAGCTCCATGTTTTGGTCCATATCAGGATCTCCACCAGATGTGGGCAGGGGAGCTACCAGAAAAAATGGCTTTTAGGAAGGAAAAGATTGAATTGTACCTTAAAAAAGCAAAGTTATCCAAATTGTCCCTAGAAAGGCTTCTTTATTTAGAGCAAGATATTACGGAAAGTGAACTAAGGGCAGCCATCAGGTCCTCCCCTTCAGGTAAAACGCTGGGGCCTAATGGCTTCTAGTTGAAATATTATAAACAGTATCAGGATATTCTTTTTCTTCACCTATGCAAATATGTTATTGATTCACCAATGGGTGGTTCTATGTGTGTCTTGTCTAGGAGAATACAGGCTATTATACCCTTTTGGGTCCATCTGGATCAATCAGGATTTATTCCGGGTAGGAAAGCTAGGGACAGTTCTACACGGATCCTATCTTTGTTGCATTATTTTCGTAGGTACAGCTAGCCCACCCTTCTTTTATCTACTGATGCTGAAAAAGCGTTTGATCGGGTGGGCTGGCTGTACCTATCTTTGACCCTGAAGCATTTGGACCTTGGCCCTAGAATGCTTAAATGGATTATGTTTATACATGTGCCTCTGCATGAGTTTGTGTAAATGGTACATTGTCTGCATCTTTTAGGTTGTATATTGGTACCAAACAGGGGTGTCCACTGTCGTTCCTTCTTTTTTGATATATCTTTGGAACCTTTTTTGAACACAAAGCGTTTAAATACTAATATACAGGGTGTTAAAATCAGCCTGATATCTCTCTCCCTAATTTATTGGCGGAGTTCTCTGAATTTGGTTATTTAACCAATTTCAAGATTAATTTATCTAAATCAGAAATCCTAAATGTGAATATCGCGGGTCATTGGAGCACAGATAAAAAGTTAGTTTCGCTTTTACTTGGTGCCAAAGGGCATTGACATATTTAGGCACTTAGGTTTGTACCTAAGTGGGCTAGGATTTCTTCAAAAACACTTTTCCGTCCTAAATCAGATAGGGGGCTTGGGACTTCCAGATTTTAAACAGTAATATAGGGCCTCTATTTTGAATAGGATCTTTAATTGGAAGTAAAATGGTCTTTCTAAGGGTTGGGTTACCTTGGAGTCAGAACTTTGTTCGGCTAATTTGAGTAAGGCTATCTGGATTCCCAAACAATTTAGAGCCCTAGGATTAAATACTTCCCCCCTTACTTTAACTACACTCAGATGTGGGTATATGTTGCACAGACAACAGGGATGATTATATAACTCTACCTTACTTCCAATCACCGGTTATTCTTATTTTATTCCAGGGCTTCAATCTAATTCTTTCCTAGGGAGTCCACACTCTACATTGCTGTTACATCAAGTAGTGATGGGGGATTTAGTTTACCCTCTGGCACAACTTGTTCACTTTCTGAGACCTAGAAAAAGACTTAATTGTGCTTGGCCCATAAAACTTCGATATGTGCCAAGATACAGGTGGGTAATTTTAAACTTCCCCCCAGATGGTACTATGTACCTGAAAATTTACATTGCAATGGATGGACTTTATGGATTTTATAGTTTAAATATTTTGAATCACTTTGCACTATAATTACACTAAACACATAATTTGTGGATTTTTGTTAATTATATTTTTGTGAATAGTGTTGTTTGTATATTTGTTTTGTATGTTTATATATTAAAAATCTTTAATAATAAAAAAAAGAACAATTATTCCTTTTTATCCGCAAATATTGCGAATACGGAATACTATTTTTCAAGGAAATCGGATGCACACTTCTAGCCTCCGAGTTGGTATTGCCGGCCGTTGTTTTCCTAAATAGTCTCGATGTTAGTGTACTTTCAGGATTAATACTTATTTCAAGATCAAAAAATGCGATTGCTGTAGCACTATATTGCATAGTAAATTTAAGATTGAACGGATTCATTTGCAATTTTTCAATGAATTTGTACAGCAACGCAGGGGATCACTATCTAACTTTTCAGACGGGCAGAAACTGAGATTTAATTAAGTACTTGCATTTTTTTCTATCGTTATGAAATGGTCAGATAAATCAATTTCATTTATTGGTCCATCCATGTAAACAAAATTTTCCATTATGTTTGGTGCTGGTGTGCCTACAGTCTTGCGACTCAAACCCTGGCCTAAAAAAGATGCCTGTGCCAAGTTATGTGAACGTGAGTGCTGTGAATTTGCCATATCCATGGCCATACATTCTCCTTCAACATTTGAAGGTACTAGTGACTGAGGTTTTGATGGGGTTCTCGCATCTCTTAAATCCAGTGCTTGTGTGAGTGAGCTACATGATTTTTTGGTTAAAAAATTTTTTAGTTTCCATTAAATCTCCCTTCCTTTTTGATTGTACAAAATTTTTGGGTTGTTTCCCACTTATAGGCTCTCTCTGATGTAAATGCTTGCTGATCTTTAAAAAAATGTTGTTCTTTATTAGCTAGTAACTGGGAATTGAATTTATGTAGGTAAATTTGTATTTCAATGTTTTATTTTGAATGCTTCTGAGGATATACTGTCAGAATAGTTGTTATAAAATATATGCAACTCTTCCTCAATTGTTTTTAACTCTTGAGTGTGATAGTTACCTAGTATTGTCATCATCTGTTTAGAGCAGGTTTTCAACATTTCTTCCCATTCTTCCTTAATAGCCCCTACATTTTTAATGTTTGCCCCATAGATCCATGGCAAAAAAAAAAAAAACAGGAAGAAGGGAAAAAAAACATCTGCCACAAGTAAGTCAGGTTTGGGCTTTAATGCTGATCGCATCGCATTAATGCGGGCGATCTCCCAGGTTCACGCCCCCTCTTTGTGTATACTAAGCCTAGGTAGATTTATATACCCACATAGGTGGCATTTGAGACAGGAAGCAAATCCCCAGAAGTTGGAGGAGTCTCCCACCACTTGAGGGTTGCCGTTCCTCATATGGTACCATAAATAGTTAACGTTTTGTGGAGAGAGGAACCTAAGATTGCCATTGATTATTCAAGCCACAATATTGAACATGATTTCTAGAATGGAGAATTGCTTCTATCCCCGGTAAGGTGAGATATGTAATTTGGATACCATAACCTATATCATTCTGGGGAGGAGCGGAGTTGTAACAAGAATTCTTTATACCTTCTAGAATATCTGGGCTAATGATTATTCATTATCAATTATATGATCCTGTAAGTATCAAAGAAACTTTGTGTGGTTTTATTAAATTGGAAGCATGAATTTTATTTGAGGCTCTGGATTGAAGAGAGTAACTAGTTCACATTCAATTTATAACTAAGTGGTGATAGATGCTCCTAGCACTGATGAATCTGGCTATATGTGTGGCATTGGCAATGTAGTTTACCCCCCCCTTGCGGTCTGATTCTGGTCGTATTTCCATAGAAAAAGCAGTACAATTTTTTGCATGATAACCTATATGAATATTTCTTTGTATTAGACTCAATAAGGCTATTTTGTTTTGAATACAATACAAAACTATTTGAATTTCCCGCTGCTAAGTCCTGGCCGCACCCACGCATGCACCAATGTCACCGGGAAACCCCATAGGACGTCTCTGCACTTCGCTGTTGGACATCGGAGGAAGCAGACGTGTCCCCAGGACCTGCGAGGACCAGCAGGATACTGGGGGGCAGAGACGGAACAAGGAAAGTGGGTTTTTATTCTTCTTTTATGTACCCTGAGTCTGACTGGGGATTAGAGCTTTTTGCAAGTAAAATCGACTCTGAGTCAGACTTGGGATTACCGCAGCAAAGTGGAAGATTAGCAACCATCCACTATAGGATATAGTGATATATCCACTATAAAGGCTTTCAAAGTGAATATATTATTGAATTTGGTGATGTGGTTGCTAGCACTACATGATAGCTACTTGATAATATAATTAATACAATTTTCATATTTTAACAAGTTCCTCCTCCTATTCACACTATCAGTTCCTCCTCCCATACATACTTTATCCAGTGGTTTGAAATAATTGCTTGACATAGGTACCTTCCACCAGGGAGCCACTTTAACCAAAAGGTGAATGTGAGTAAAATTTCTAAGGATCTTTAAAATTGATATATATTATTATAATATGCTAAATTTTGAATTATCATGCTGTTTTTAGGCAAGTTGTTCCTGATGAAGCGGACTTTGTTCTGTGAAACACATCAAACTTTCAATGCCAATGTATTTGTACTAACTGTGGTGGAGTTATCAGAACTTCCAATGCCTATGTATTTTTACTAACTATGGTGGAGATCACCATAGATCAATCTATTTATTTTTAACTTTTTATTATATTTTTCAATAAATTTATATTTTAACATATACGCTTTGATACGTGCCTTAAAAGTCAAAAAAATTATTTTCACTATGTGTATATATATATATATATATATATATATATATATATATATATATATATCAGTATGCTTTAGGTTTACAAAGTTAGATTTGAACAAACCATGACTTTTGGAACAATGCCCTTTGGACAGAAGACCAAAAGGGAGATATTTGGCCAAATTGCAGAGCACCACATTTGCCAAAAAATTAAACAGCATATAAGCACAAACACCTTATAGCAACTGTCAAGCAAGATGGTGGAGAGGGGATGGCCTGGGCTTGATCTGCAGCCACAGATATTGGGCTCCTTGAGTTGACTGTAAACTCCCTTGTATGCCAAAGTATTTTATAGTTGAATGTGAGATCATCTGTGTGACAGCTAAAGCTTGGCTGAAATCAGGTCACAGTCATCAAGGCAATAATCCCAAACACACCAGTAAATCTAAAATAGAATTGCTGAAAAGAAGGGTATTACTTGGTATGTATATTTTGTATAGCCAAAAAAAAATGATTTTTTTCTGGTAAGTGTGTTTTTTCAAAATCAAGCAATATATAAACTCTATTAATAATTTTCTTTTATCAACCTAAGAAGCAGGCTATAATATTTTTAGATCAAAGTTTAATCACAAATCTGTATTTATATGTGTGTTCACAATTATTAACCATAACAATGTTTGACATTTAAATCTTATGGGATGCAGTTAACTAATATGTTATTCCAAGTGAGGAGATAATTAAAAGAAAATGTCATATTTTATGTTAACATTACAGTATAGATACACACTATACTCTAGATCAATATGCAATTTAATTGCAAATTTATATCATGAGTTTTAAAGTATATGCATGCTTCAAGCGGAATTTGTTTGCAATAGTAACTGTTCAGTAAAGTACAGAAAATCTCTTTAATCGTACCGACAAATAAAATATAAAACACTAAAATACCCTGATGGATGTGGATGAGAAGTAATCTTATTATGCTGGATCTCAGTAAGCATTCTTTTGAAAAACTCAAACCTTAATGGTTTGAAAGTTGTCAGTGTATAGCAACAAAAAATATATATAGCTTTAGAGTAACGATTAGATCATCTAGTGAGACTTTGAGATATTTTTAAAATGTAAAAGGTTTATAACTCTTTCTTTCAGATAAATAAAAATAGGTAAAGAAACACATCGGGCAGCAATATATACATTCATTTATCTTACATGATAGAATTAATACTTTTTTACTGAAACATTTTGTAAGTATAAGCTATGATTTAAGTTACTAGAATAAACGCTAGAGTGGGCATATAGATTTAATAGAATGATTGGATGTTTCTTTTTTTCTTTATTTGTTCCTCCAATTTAATGAAGAGCACAATGCATTTTGGACATTGGTGGCTTTAGGGGGTAATGAATAATTTTAAACTGGAGCAACCTAGAGTATAGGTTAGGCCTTTGTGACTGACTGTGCAATGACATAGGTAATGATATCTAAAGGATTGTAATGAGTTGAAATTAGGGTTTTCACTAAATTTTCGCAACATTTAAATTTTTTACAAATCAGTTTTATTTGTTGCAGTGCATTTGAGTCAATATAATAGGTTAAGTATACTCCTTGGGATTCTGAAAAAAAAATCTTCTTTAGGTGTGTTGATATTTTTAAAATGATTTTTGAAAAACCTTTATATGATTATATGGACCAGAGGTTATGGTAGATCATACACTTAATAATAGCATGCAATGTCAGGCTGCAATTTCTAAAACTAGCAAAGTACTTTCTTGATCTAAAAGAGGAATAGACTGCAGAGATCCAGACATATTTCTGCCCTTGTGCAAAGCATTGGTAAGACCACATCTGGAATATGCAGTCCAGTTTTGGGTACCATTTCACACAAAGGATATTGTGGAATTGGAGAGAGTACAGAGAAGGGCAATTAAACTAATATTAGGAGGCTCATTAGCTGAATTGAATCTAATCTCCCTTGAGAGGAGACGTTTATTGGGGGGGGGGGGGCATGAACACCCTGTATAAATATATAAATGGTCTGTATAGAGAACTAGCTCCCCAATTATTTACTTTGAGGTCACTAAAAAAGACAAGAGGGCACTCTTTGCGTCTGGAGGAAAAGAAATGTAATCTCTGGATAAGGAAGAGATTGTTCACAGCAAGGTCTGTGAACATGTGGAATGGGCCCCCTCAGGACATAGTTTTAGCAACTACTATAGATTGATTTAAGAAAAAGCTGGATGCTTTTCTAGAAGCACAGAATTTAACTGGGTAATAAAGTTATAAAGTAAACATAACACAAGCTGTTGATCCTGGGAACACCATGAAGGAATGTTTTCTCCTGTTGGAGCAAATGCAACTAGGCACACAAACCACAGCCAACTCCAAGAATCCTTTGTCAAGCTTTATTGGTAGTCATAAAACAAGACAGGGTTAATCACAGGTGATTCCAATAAGCGCGGCACAGAGGGGTAAAGCAGAGACAGGTCAGGAACAATCCGAGGTCAGGGCCGGCAGCAGGCAAGAGTGGTCATAAACAATCCAAGGTCAGGGCAGGCGGAGTTCAAGCAGAATCAGGTATCAGACCAGGTCGCTATTGGTGATGACAAAACAGGTTAATATAAACCGACACAGAGAACGCACCCAAGCACACTGTACTCACAGAGGCTTACAGCGGGCAATGTTGTTCAGGACAGGTTCTCCTTAAATAGCCAGAGTGCCCAATGACCTTGCACCACCTGGCACCATTTGATTGGAGGGTAACTGAATCCCCTGCGGCTCCGATTGGCCGCCGGGAATTCAAACTAACTATGTCCCTCTCTGCTGAGGTAGCGGAGTGCCACGCCCCCGGGGGGTACAAGAGGCACGCGTGGTAGTGCGCACACCTCTTCCCACAGCACCCCTGGGACGTGCCTTACTTTGCACATCCACAGGAGTGCAGAGAACAGGACTTTCTGTAATCTGTAAATGTCCATAGGGATGCTGGGGATGCCGTCTGGCCGAACAGTAGTTCGGCTAGAACGGATTCCTCCGCCTGATGGGAGAGACACGCTGCGAGCAGGGCAGCAGCCTCCGCCATGCTGCCTGCTGCAGCCGCATCTCCCACTGAGGCTGTGAGATCCACAGGGAAGCCGCGGGTTTGCTGGACAGGTAAGTTTCTTACACTAGGGTTTTTTTTTCCTTTGGAACAACTATGTCTAAAGGGTTTTTAACTTGAATATTTGTTTTTTCTCTAGTGGTTGAACTTGATTGACCTATGCATTTTTTCAACCTAACTGACTATATTTTATTCATTTTTGGGATTTAGAAAATACAGTCCTAGCTCTAATTAACATGGCTTTCCATGACTGACATAGTGATTATTAGATTTTTTGTAAATAAAACAATTGCTGATAAATTATTAGCAACTGAGTGGTGTTAATGCTGAGTTGGTGAGAAATGGTTTCTTTAGTAACACTATGTGCTGTATTTATAATTTTTAATTTGTGAATTTGATCCTAATTTTGTTTACATATGTACTCAGTTTTCCTTATTCCTTCAGTTTCCTTTGTTTATGTTTTGCCTTCAAAATTCACCCACCCAAATGTCTTAAACCAGATTAGCTTGGGTTTCTTTTAGAGGTATTATCATTCTCTAAGACCAACCGTTTACATTGCAGGATTGACAGGTTGTTGTTGGCTACTTTACATATCACTGGCTCCTGCGGGGGTCGGTATTATTTAGTAGTATTAACACAAATATTTTTGGGGTTTTTTTGTGTTGTATATTTATTTTTCTAGTAAGGGAAAGAGGTACCCATTACTCATTATCCAGAATGAGGGCGTTGATATCAAGTAAGCTCACAACCCTCAAACACAGGGAACACTTTGTGGACAGGAAGGACCAGAGGGCACACAAAAAAAAACACCAGTTTTAAATAATATTTTACATTATAATATTATACTACAATTGTCTTCTCAGCCTATTATAATACAATAGGTGTTCCTACTGTGTAATTTAGGATGGTGTAAAAGTGTCACATTTATCCTAAGGAAGGACACACTGATTCTATTTTCCCCTTGATTGCAATATAAACCTTTTTTTTTTGCTATACTTTCTGCTGACCTTAACTCACATGTTCAATGTTCAAGTTATACTGATCTGACTTTTTCTTTTGTTTCAAACCGTAACCGTAACCGTTTTGTTTTAACTGTCACAAAAAAATTGGTCCACCCCCTGGACTCTTCCTCACGATGACAATGAAGAGGAGGCTGCAAAGGCTCTTGGGAGATTGACAGCATCAGTCAAAGAGGTAAAAAGCACTAAAATTACTGACCAATCAGAGCAGTGGGAGTGGTTTAGAAAGCATACCACGCAGAATATGGTGACAACGCAGATTATAGTGACAATACAGATTAGGTTGACAACGTGAGTTACGGAGATAACACACTCCAGAGATGAGGTGACACTACAGATTAGGATAACATTGTGGATGAGGGTGACAACACAGATTAGTGTGACAACGCAGATTATAGTGACAATACAGATTAGGATGACAACGTGAGTTACGGAGATAACACACTCCAGAGATGAGGTGACACTACAGATTAGGATAACATTGTGGATGAGGGTGACAACACAGATAAGTGTGACAAGGCAGATTAGGAAGACAATGTCAATTAAGGAGACAACGTGATCTACAGATGGGGATGACAAAGCAGATTAAAGAGACAACGTGGATTAGTGTGACAAGGGGGTCCACAGAGGAAGATGATGGTGATGATACTGTATGAGGGTCTGATATGGCAGTCGGATAGGGTCCCTGATCTGTGCTTTTTGGTGGTGGACCTGATCTGTATCTATTACATCAGCACCAATCAATCACAACTGACAACACACTGACTGATTGGTTAGGGCTGTAGACAGAGAAAAAGGTCAGGACTGGATGGCATGGCAATTTGCCACTGACAGGATGGCTGCTTCCATACATATAATAAATGTTTTATTTTTTATGGATTGTAGCTGACACAGCCAGCACCACTAAGGGGACCGACATTCCAGTGCATGAAGATGAGAATAGACTTCTAATATTAGGTCTGTGGTTATAGTTTAGGTCTGCTTAAAAAAAAAAAACCCTGATCACTCCTCCAACTTTGTGGACACTATGGCCCCGATCAATTTATCAATGGAATGCGCGTACGTGCTGATCAGTTCTAGGGCACTTGCCTGACAGTTTACTGGAAAATTGAGCAAAGATCTCGAATACACCAATTAAGGTGAATTATTTTTAGCTGCGTGATTCAGGAGCAGACGTTAAACTCAATGGTGAGGTAATAGCAAATGATTAGCACACACCTGGGCCCTGATCTGTGCGCATATCCTATCCATTTTACGGGTCAGTTTGAATCTTTAATGCCCGATGTTTTCTTGTGTAAGTCAGGGGTCGGCAAACTCCGGCCTTTAGGCCAGATACGGCCTAGCCAGTAGATCATTCCGGCCTAACGCCCCCTGGCTGATCCCGCCTAATGCCGGCCATCAACCTGCTGGAGCTCCCCTGCCCCCTTTACAGTTGCTCCCCTATTTACTGTGGCCGGCGTTGATACTTCTACTGCCACGGTAATAAGGGAAAGCTCCTTGAAGGTAAATCCCTCTCCTCCACAATGCATATGGAGGAGAGGGATTTCACTTCAGGGGACGTTCCCTGGTGGTGGGCAGAGTCATTAGGGCAGGTCCAGCCTAGTGTGCTCCCGTCCACCCCATAAATGGCCTAGTGGCAATAAAACTTTGCTGACCCCTGGTGTAAGTGCCACTTTTTTATGTTACATTCTACTCAATCACAAACTTGCTTCATTTATAGTTACATTTGTTGCACTTGTTGTTTTGATACTTTTTCTTTTGTTTGCAACTCTGCAAACTAATTTCTATCAAGCTGGATATATACTAAGTAGCATTTTCAAATATGTCATCACACATTAGTATGACTGTAAAAAAAATATGTGAAAAAACATTTGTGACCTTAGTAAAATTTCATTCTAGATTGACTTTAGAGAAATCAAATATTTTAGTAAAGGATTGGAGATTGGAAAGGAGATCACATAACAACCCCCCAAAAAAACAAACAACAGCATTTTACAAACAACTTTTTTTCAAAAGAAAGCTTTTGCTAAAAGGTCACATTAAAATATAAAAAAACATAAAAACAAAAAAAACACATCACATCACTAAATTTACACTAAATGATAAAAAAAATAAAAAGAACAAACAAAACACATGTAAACCCACACTACCATCTAAAACCAAAATAGTTCAAAAATGGCCCAACAAATATTGCATTCCAAAAAATACTTACCAAACCAATATGCAATTTTGGCCTTTCAAGGGTGGAAAACTGGATTAGAAAATATTTATGCAGGACAAACATTTCAAAGTAGTAATATAGGCAGAATTTTGCAATCAAACAATGGCCACAAACACAATATCATAGCATTAACATTGACTTCAAAATTGCAAAATGGACATTGAAACATTTGGGAGTTAAAAAAATAAAAAGCAGCTATTGTGCTAAAGGGTAAGCTCATTTTAAAATATGTTTATTTCTTAGCGCATATAGATGTTTTAAACGTTTGAACAGTACAAACATTTTTTTTTAGAGCTAAGGGTAATATGTGTGCCATTAGAAAGAATTTGGGGAACAGTGAGTTTAATGCAAGCTCGGCTGTGGTAAACTGCCGGGGCTGCGCATATCAATATCGAAGGGATCGCTTCAGCTGATGAATTCTGAGCGAATACGCCAGTGCTTAGGATTTCGTTGATAAAGTGATTTTTGGGCTCTGATTCCGGATCGCAAATACATGGGGCCCGTCAAGCTTCCGATTTGGCTTGATGAATCAGTCTGTGTGTGCTGGGGATTTGCAATTACCACAGCCAATGGGCAGCAATAGCCTAAATTTAATATTCAGCTATTCCCCTTTATGTCTTAACATTCATTTTGGACAGCTTTACATGCTTTTTACATTTGTTTCTTTTGTGACATAGTTCCACAGATACTATGAAATTCAGACTTTCCTACTGACTGCATTTTAAAAAAAGTTGGTTAGTGAAAATACTTCTAGAATGAATCCAAGCCGTTTTGGTTTCAGACAAAACAAAACTGAAAGAATGGTTAAAAGTGATTTGGACAATGAAAATTAATAAACTGAATGAAAATAGGATTGATAATCACCTAGTTTTGATTTGAAGGAGTTAATGTGAATATACTACTGCAAGAAATTCTATGGTTTCATGTGTTGTCATGAAACCATGATTTGTTTACTCATGGAAGGCATAGGGTTCATCTTAGTAGAATACTTGTAAATTTGATGTGTTCAACTACAACATATGTACGTTTTTTTGCCACTTATACAAAAATATGTTTTTTTTCAATTTCTGTTGAATACAAGTACAGGTAGTCCCTGGGTTACATACAAAATAAGGACTGTAGGTTTGTTCTTAAATTGAATTTATTTGTAAGTCTGAACAGGTACATTATTTAAATAAATGCAATTAGGAAATTTGTCTGTCTCATCATATTATTAGGCAGCATAGAGTCGGGTACTGTAAAAAATCCTCACTCTGAGGTAATCACAAACAAAGCAAAAAAAGAAAAAAAAACATTTATGGAGCTAGACATTCATTTACTTCTGGAGCAAGCTGTGCTTTGATATGCAAAAATAAACCACTGCAGAGTTTGTCTTGGTCATTAAAGATTTACAAGAGAGAAAGAAAGAGCAGATCAGAAACAGCTTACCCCTCTAAGATCACCCATAACATCAGCTGTGTTTAGCAAAAGATTTCTTCTACAAGTCATGCAAACCGCCCCCTTCAAGCCTCTGTTCTGCACACAGCAAGCAGGGAAGCCCGGTTCGTATCCAGGAGGCATCCGCATGTCAGATGTCCTTAACCCAAGGACTACCTGTACAATTTTTTATACATTTGGAACTGCTATATCTTATATAATTTCATATTGTTTATGTTACAAATAACGCTACCCAGAATCCCCAAGGCTGTAATAGTAATTCCTAATAACTTTGGCATATTTATTGTAAAAAGATTTTGAGAGTGCCAAACAAATTAAAACTAAAAACTAGTGAAATATATTATACACAGTATGTACAGCTAAATAGCAGCAAGGTTGAGTGGAACAGGACTTAGATCTAAAAAGTTAAGATACAAGACTGAGGAAAGGCAAAATAAGATTGAATGCAAAGCAGGATACCTAGCAAAACAGGGTGCATAGGCAAAACGCTAAGGTGTCTGAATAATGGGGAGGTGAAGCAAAATGTCTACAAGCATTCAGACACAGGCATCTGCTGGTGCATTCTGGAGCCACAAACTGATGGAAGCACACTGCAACAAATATTTGAAATAGAAAAGTGATTGTTTTAATTATTATTTTCATATTAATTCAGAGTATTTAGTATTTGGATTACCTCTGTTTGGCCATGTTCAAAAATTTCTGTCGAAGCCATGAATTATAGTCAGAATTTAGATTTTTTAAAGTATCTATTTTTGGATAAATATTACTAGGTATGTTTTATTTACCCAACCTAAGAATTGTTCTGATCACCTCTAACATTTGTGCTGTTGGTGGTTGTGGTGGTTGCTTTAGGGTGATTGTTAGTGGTGGGGTGTGGTTCATTTTAAAGAACATCAGTCTCTCAAAGCAGGTAAATATGTTTAGCAATAATTGTAAAAAATTGCCAGTGGGTAACTAAAAATATTTGTTGTGGTTTTACTTGGTAAAAAGCCACAATACAAGTAAAATGAGTACATTTTATTAGTGACAATGGTGAATTGTCTTTATCTAAAAATATTTTAATAAGGACTTTTAACCCAAAGTGAGTCTTTTAAATGAAAACAGCATGAAGCAGCTGCATACTTTATACATTAACAACAACTTCCAGACATTTTCATATTTACAATAGTTACAAGCTTTCCAATTAGATGTTGCTTCTAGCAGCCACCAACCAATAGGGAAACTACCCACTGTTTTCCTTCACAATATGCTGACAGTCCTATATTTACATGAGTTACATGCTTTTTACAAACATACATATGGTGTTGTAAGCCCTCATTTTCTGTTAGCCTGTTGATAGTGTTCACAGCTGTCTGCTGCCTATTCTGTTCTTCAGCTAACTGAAGTTCTATTAGAACCAAACCAAATGTCAAATGTTGGATTGTATTTTGTCAAATTTTTGTAGTTTTCACAAAAACTTTAGTGCCACTCTAACAAAAATGTATTTAGAGAACAGTTCCTTTTAAGTGCTTTTGGATGATATCTGTTTGCATTCAGTGACACCGTGTCCCTGCTTTTGTATACAATTCAGTTTCAGTAGCTTTTCCCTTTGCTTCTAACTTTACTTTCAAAAAAATGAAAGTGCTTCCTTATTCCATTTACATGTAAATAGAAGATTGGCATCCATACAATTGTAATATTCAACTTATTCTATTTTTCTGTTTCTGTACTTTGCCATATAATATCAGGCTGTCTATATATTAGGAATACAGAAAAGCAATGCCTAAAAGGATTTCTTTTATTGTATAGAAAAATCCCTTCTCACCACTTCATGAATAAATTTGTCAAGGTAACTAAGAAATGTATTCCCATCACTCAAACACTATTGTCAAATACTAACTCTTTAAGCATAAAGCAAAGTGGGGTTACAGATATAAAAATGCATTTAATATAAATGTTTCTGGTTACAAGTTGTGAAGAGTTTGTTCAACATAAATGGCAGTATTTAGTAACTGCAGTTAAAAAAAATTGTGGCCTTATTGACTGTAATGACCAACAATGACAATGTATTTCCCGCAATTCAGGACCTACAGCGAGTCAAATAAATAAGGCAAATATAATGTATTTTAATTGCAATCATGCTGCCATACTTGTAGATGTGATTACTGAGTTTAAAAATGGATGGGGGTATGTGAACTTTGTAAAAACATTTAATCATTTTACATTTTTAAAAGCAAGGCACTATGTAAAAAATTAGAGGGTTTTGTTAAAATTCAAAAGCAATCAACTCAATAAATCTACATAATTGGAATCTTGTAAATGATGCTAGTCTCTCTTTTTCTGAAATGTATTAAAAGATGGACTATATGTGATGATGTTAGGTACAACCCTTCTCAGTTTTTCTGCCACTCCAGCTACATACGGGGGTCACTATATTACTCTCTTTTGCTTGTCATAGACACAAGATTTCAAAGTGTATGTGAGGTAGGTGTCGGTGTTCTTTGTTTTTGAACTCTGTATTTGCTGTTACCATCCTAGCTTGATATTGCAGAGCACTAAACCCCCAGTTTATGTTTCATTGTGAGTAAAAAAGCATATACTGGTTTGGTTTCTTGAAAAAAATCATTTAAAAGGAATATTTTTGGTAAAATAAAACCACTAGCTATGGTTTATTTAAGAATGCTGGACAGTAAGGAGGCTGAATTTATTTTACTGTTCTGTTTACCTTTAAAAAAGGATCTAAGGTCTTCCCGTTCCAGCACCCGATGTCAGAGGGTGCAAAGTGTAATGGCTCCGGCTCTCTGGTGACTATCTCGCTGCATAACTTCCTGCTACGCCACTCGTTTCTCTCCAGAAACAAGTCGACTGAAACCTTCCTCTACCAGCGCGACATGGACAGATTCCTTTCCTTATCTACTACAGGAAACATGAAAAAAACACATCAGAAGCATTCTGCTAAGAAGGCCCTGCAAACCAAGATGTCAGTGGAACGCTCCTACTTAGCAGACATGACGAATGATGTCGATATTCCACCCTCTCCCTCATTGGCACCATATGCTCCTCTGGATTATCATAAATTAGCTAAGGAGGTTAGTAAGAATTTTCAACCTAGCCTTCTTTCTACAGTTAAGGAATCCATTGAACTCCAGCAACAACATATTACAGAATCCCTTGCAAAACATTAGGAAGTGATTTCTGAAAAAAAAAAAAGAATTAGCGATCTAGAGGGCGATTTGTTAATCACCCCGACCCAACAAAAAACCATGAGCGATCAATATACCATTCTCTCTAACAAATTGACTGACAAGGAAAACCAAGTTGGTAGAAATAATCTCAGATTTATAGGATTGCCTGAAGTTGTTAAATCAGCATATTTGTATAAATTGTGCACAGTAGCTTTACCAAAAGCCCTTGGTCTAAAAACTCCACTGAAAGTGGAAAGGGTATAAAGAATTAGTGCGCCTCAAAGAAACAAACAAGTTCCACATCCTATTATAGCGCAATATTTAGATTTTCATGATAAAACCCAAATCTTAAAAGCATACAGCTCTTTTGAGCCATCTGGAAATGGAAGATTCAAGGATTTTGATCTTTTCGGACTATTCTCCTAAAACTACCAAGCAACATAGAGCCTTTTCTCCAATTTGAAAAAAGCCCTCATTAACAAGGGTATTACATTTGCTTTGCTTTACCCAGCTGTGTTAAAAATTTTCCTGCTGGACAGGGAAGTCAAGGTGTTCAAAGAACTACAAGAAGCAGCTGATTTTGTTAAAGATCTTCGCTCTACTGACCCTGATGACTCTGACTGACCTCAGACATAAGAGCCGAGGCTGACGTTTTCACACTCTACACTTACTATAGGATACTATGATAACAGTGATTATGTGCTCAAGTTTTGTTTTTCTATTTAAGTTCAATCATTGGGCAAAAAAGAAGTCTCGGAATGACATATTTTCTTTTCACTGATATAGTCTTCATGGACTTTCCACCTTCCACCTTCTTTTTTGTTTATTTTTTTTTATATAGTTAAAGTTTTCAAGCAATGTTTATTTCAAAATTTGATGGGAAACATGTTGGGTATTGCATTATTTTTCGAGATGTTTGGTTGCTAGGCTGGGACACCCAATAACCTATTACCAAATCACAGCTCCCATTGCCACACTACAGTCTTTATTTGGATCCACCTTAAATGGAAGTCAATACGTGGAACGTAAAGGGGCTTTGTTTTCCCCAAAAACGTACTAAAATCCTCCGACATCTCAAGAAGTTAAAGACAGATATAGCCCTCCTCCAAGAGACCCATTTACCTCCCTCTTTATTTTCGTTGATGTGCAAGCATTGGATCGGTGAAGTCTAGGGCTCCCCTGCAGATGGGCGCAAGGCTGGGGTCCTAAAAATACTCCATAAAAGGCTTGGATATTCAGTCTTAACAAAGCAGCAAGACAATGATACTGGTAGATGGGCTACCATCACCTTACAATTCTCTTTTGGGACTCTGATAATTGCTGCTGTTTATGAACCAAACCAGGAAAATCGTACTTTTTACATAAAACTGACCATCTTCAATTGTACAACTGATTAGTACTTCTCCCATCCGATTGTCTATAGCTGATCTGTATCAGATCTTGTCATCTAGAGATACTACTTCATCCACCAATTTTTCCCATGTCCTTAAGTGGGCGGAATTTTTAGATATTCCCTACCAGGAAACGTTGGAATATTTGGTATCCAGTCGTTCAGTGGTTCGTAACTTGATTATTAGTGAAGTCTGAAGAATGCATTTTAAAATATTGCATAGGGCATACTTTGCATTTGTCCTTAGGATTAAATCCTCTACAGTTTCTAACTATTTGTTAGCATGCCCAAAATGCGGTTTATCTCAGGCCTCTCTGGATCATGCATTGCGGTCCTGCTGGAAAATACTATTTTTATGGTCTCAAGTTTACATCTATGTACACACAATAACAGGTTGTTACCACCCATTTTTTCCTCATGTCACACTCTTTCATGTACCTCGTCTTACCCCTTTTATACCAAATGATTGTGGATTTATATCTAAACTCGCAAATCTATGTTTTCTGGCAGAAAAAAAATCCATTATGAAGCATTGGCCTCCGGCATTCTCGCAGCCCTGGGAATCCTGTGTGCGATTCCTGGGCACTAGAGGTTAATTATCCTCCAGTGACCGGGGATCGCAGTGGATTTCCGGGGCACTAGAAGTTAATTAACCCTTGATCGTCATTGGGATTTTCCTTTCCTCAGCCATTCAGAGAGCACTAGGGGTTTTGAATGGGCAGACATGTCCCCATTTAACCTCTAGTGCCGGGCATCGTACACTGAGCTAATCAATGAATGCTGCCCTGGCTGCATTTATTGATCAGCACAGCCCACAATTTTTTTGAAAAAATATATGTATTTTTTTTTATATTAAAATTCTGGTTTGTCAAATTTACACCGGCCGTTCTCGCTTACAATTTGGGGAAGCGAGAACGGCTGAATTCGCCGCGAGATCGAGTTTTAAAAACTCGCTCGCTCATCCCTACTCAACATCTTGACAAGCATCCCTAACAATTTTTTTGAATCTGGATGCCTTTTCTGCAGGAAACGTTGTCACCCACTCAATTAAACGATATTATTGAGCTTTTCCGATACTCTACATGGTATGACCAAAGAAATTTAGGCAGTACTTAAATCTGTCTATACCTATTTCCCATAAAGTTTATTGACCTCCTTCCCATTCCCACACGGTACAATACATTGAGTGTGTTCTTTATTGCATTATTCATAATGTCTTTTGACGTTCCACAGTACGAATGTTATTAGTTTAGTTTCCCTCCCCTTTTTGTTTATTTTGTTGTAAAAAAAGAAAAATGTTAGAAAGCAAACATACCCTTAGTCACGATATGTTAGCAGCTATTGGTGAATCTGTCATAATATTTAGGACATTTGTTTTACACTTGAATATCGTGTATCTCCTTTTTTGTGTGCTTTCTTTATCAATGTTTGTACCATGTTTTCTTCCTACTTATAAAAATTATTAAAAAAAAAAGGATCTAATACGATCTGACACAATATAGGGAAAGATACCATTCACCTTTTCTGATCTTTTTGTTGTCTGCCCTCATACTTCTGCTGTTGCTGGGTTTGGAAGCTGCAGAAGAAAACAGATGCACCTTATAACAAAGGACTGTCCTGAGGTGCCTGCACAATGATTATTCATAACACTAAAGTTTTTCTTACCTTCTAGTAGGCTTAAAAATTCCACATTTGCTGTGGTAAACAGAGTATGATTGTCCATTAGTAATCTATATGTCTGACATTAACAATATGGTTATCACTCCGACAACAAGCAAGAAATAATGAATCTCCCTCTGCCCCTTATTGCTTGCCCTTTTTCTCCACCTCATCCTAAGCAAGACACCACGGGTAACTGATGACTTTTACAACAAACATGACAGCACCATAAAAAGGACTTTCAAAGCACTAAAAAATAAACTCAACAAACAAATTAAAATCTAACCATAAAATCTCTAGATAATGTGGCAGTTTATTCACTATGTGCACCATTAGGGAAGATCTCTCTGTTTAACTGATAACCTTTGTCACCTCCTAGTTCATACCTGATGCTTTCTCCTTCTGTAGTTCCTTGTGATCTACCTCTTTAGTAACCCACCACCCTCTTCCTTCTGTTGCATAGCACACAGCTCTTCTACCTCAACAGCTTTTGTTTTCTGGGATTTACAAAAACTCCTTTGGGGAAAATGGTTATGTGTTGCAAAAGAACCATGGCTCCAGAATAAAGTATCACATTCACTGTCTTTATTTTCCAGTTGTAACTGACATAATCCGAATAAGCCCAGTCCACAGTGCTCGAAGCTTGGTTGGGAGGAATCTGACCCTTGCTACCTTTTGAAAACATGAATAATGGGACTAGTTTAGGTCTTTTACTACTAGTGGTGTGCTTAGAAGTTGTGCTGGTTTCTCCCTGCTACTTATAGTTTATTGAATTCTGGATCCAGTCTCATTTGCTTTATTTTGAGTCCAGGATCTATTAGTGGCTTGTATTTTGCGGGGATTACGTACAATGCCACTCCTATTATAACCCAATGATGGAGTTTTTAAACTTTAACAACACATTTACACTCCCTTTCTTAGCAGTGAGAATGTAAAAAAACAGGCAAATTTTAATATTAACAATAGGAAAAAATTGCCTGCGTGTAACTGGAAAAAAGTTCAATGATTAAATTTGCTTATCAGTCACAATATGAAAAAGAAGGCTAAATGTATTAGTAAGAATTGAAAAAATGTGTTTAACTGAAAACAAAGGTTGTAATTTCACTTGGTTGACAGATAAAAAATAAAAAAACACGCAAAGTATATTAGCAACAATAGGAAAAGATGTCAGTGTATAACTAAAAATGTTTGTGGTGATTTTACATTGTTAACAGTATGAGTAAACTGGCATTTTTGTCAGAAAGCACAAGCACCTTAGATTTATTTTTGTTAACAGTTGTCCATTCCTGTTAACACTAAACTCAGTCCTTGACTTGCAGTAGCAAGAGCATAACAAAAACTGTCTGCCCCTCCCCCCTTAATTACCTCTTAGTCCTATTTGTCCCTATCAGCTCTAAGCTAATTTGGAGAAAATAGTGACAGTGCCCTCTGTGCCTAGTTTTTGGTATTTTTTTTGTAAATGGCTGCACTGATATCAGTCCTCTTTAGAAAATTGTAACAGACATACCAAAGGAACTGCCTGTTATTGGATGATTTTACCACACACGGGGTATCCAAACTCAGATCTGAGTTTAAATAGCCCAAATTCAATGTTCTGTTTCAAGGTCGGAATAGCTGAAATCGAAGAGAAAATCAACTTCAATCAAAACTATCCTCCATTAGTGATCATGAGCATCAATAATTTCTTTTGGTGTGAGCTCACAGTGTCAATATATCCCAAGAGAATATTGCAGATGTGCATTTTACATTTGAGTAAAATGTTGCAGCAACAGAAAACTTTCACTGCATTTAACTTTATAAAAAGGAAATGGAAGCAAAATAATAGTTCAAATTGAAAATTATTAAACAAATCAAGTTTATTTTGATTAAAATAAGAGAAAATTTTTAATTAGTCACCTTTTCCCACTATCTTTCATCTTGTTTTTTATAAATAGGACACATAAGCGGATGTTTTTCTAGATGCAAACATTTTTTTGAGAGCAAAACCCTATCAAATTAAAGAAAAATATATTGGTATAGATGAAAATTCCTATTTGCATTTATTGTGAATGCGGACATTTGCTGAGCTATTGGATATAGTAAATATTTTGTTGCTTAAGCATTAATAATTATAAAAATTGAATACAAGGACTAACAGTATAAGAAAACTCAAAGCAGATTAGAAATTCAACAGGCTAACAGTCTAAATTATACTCATTTCCACAGAGAACTGGTAATTCTATATCAATTTTTGTTGCCAAACCACAATTAATTAGTTGATTTCCGTTTTAACTATAATTACCTATCAGTTATTTAATTAATAAAATAATTGGTCATTGGAATATACTATTAATTTTACATTATGAAACTGAATATAAAACCTTTTATACTGCTTAACTCATAATGGTTGATATTAGTTATTTTTATTAAAAAGTGAACATCTGCTGAATATTTAGTGCCTAAATAGACCATTTTCGCTTCTTGAAGTAATTTTATCCAATTATTGGTAATGGTTCAAATAATATTCTCAAACACATGATAATTAAACTGTATTTATGTGATTTGGAAGACTAAAAAGATATTTTTGATGGTTCTGATAAAATCATTACAGTGCATGTTGGGTTTGAAAACTAAATTAAATAATATGCAGGTGGTCTAAAGAAATAAACAAATCTAAAATCATCATCAATTTTCTTCATACCATGCTGACAGTTATTGTTTTCTTTTAATTAAATTTTGGCAAAAGCAGGAAAAAACTGTTAGCATTCCCACATAAGTCAAGATAATGAAAAAATACATTTTAGGAAAAAAATATAGTACTAAACTATTGCTATGTGTATCATTATTTTCATTGCAATATATATTGAATGTGAAGGACACATATTTGCTAATATTCCTTAAAAGAAGTATCTTCATATGGTGATGTTTAAATTAAGGTGTGTAAGTGCTCTAAAATTAATAATGCTTGAATGACATTCACTGTTGTAGGAGGAGGGGATGACAAACTCACTATCCATATTAAAAAATAACTAGATGAGTATCTTTTTATTTTTTGGAGCAAAACATGACTTCAGATATAGATTTAGATTAGAAAATTTTGTATCATTGTTACACGCCAAATCTACCACTAACTAATATCTTTATTTTTTGTGTGATCCTGGATGACCATACCAATATAGCAAAGAACTTTAACAAAGACAAGAAAAGCATTCTCTACAATATTTCTTTATTCTCTACAGTAGGCCTTTTGCACCCTCACCACCACTCTTTTAATGTTTAGACAACCAATAATATATTTATATTTACAACATAATGGAGTGAAAGATAAATTATTATATTAATATGTTAATAAATATTTGACATAAAATGACCTACCTCTCCCGTATGTGCTACCCAGCCAGTACCCATCAAAACTCTTTTTTTCACAGAATAATTTGTACTTTGTTTTTGTAATTTTAAACTTTGCAGTTATTTTTAATTTTTTAGAATTCTTTAAGCAAAACTTTGTGTAGATTTCAATCATAGTTATCTATATCTATGTCCAGTTAAAAAGTGTAAGTGTGAATTAATCATATGCTTTGGTGTAAAGATAAGCAACAACAGGTGTAAAAGAAGATCAACAGGAAGTCAACCCTGTAATAGGAACTGGTTTTACAGCAGATAATTTCTCTCTACATTATTTTAGTGATTTTTTTCATCAGTTTTGCATTTTGCCAGTGGCCTTGTCACTACTAGCACTGTTCAGTAACATGAGGAATCTTGCTGCTCATTTAGGTTGCAGGGGTAGTCCAGATCATCCAGGAAAGCACATATATATTTGTTGGCCTACAAAGGGAACAGCCTAGCAGTAGGGATGATGTCTGTTTTTTATGTGAGGAGGAACAGAGGAAGCACTGCCAGATCCCTATAAGATGACCTTTAGCAGGCCTATCGTAGGCATATTGCTGACCAAAACCATTGGAAACAGATTCTATGTGGTTGGCAGGTTGGCTTCATGTCCTTTAGTGGGACCTGTCCTCACAGCTTGGCACCATACAGCTCAATTAGCATTTGCTAGAGAAAAACCCACATGCAACAGATGTTATAGAGTCTGAAAGGGATGTGGTGAATATTATGAACCATGCAAAATTATCCACCATTACTAGTTTGGCAGTGGGTCAGTGAGGTTATATGCTTAAAGGGCCACACAGACCACGACAGGCTAGCTATTGACACACTGACTGCTGTTAAGTACCAGAAGGAAATCATCAAACCTATTGTGAGACGTGTGTTGCTACAGTGGGACCTGCGTTTCTCCTGGAGCAGGACAATTCTTTATCCAGATTGTGCAGGCAGTCCCTGGATGATGAAAGCATTGATGGTTGTGACTGACACCCACATTACTCAGACCAAAATCCAGTAAAGACCCTCTGGGCCTTTGTCTTTCAGTTCATCGGACTCTGCCAAGTTTACCACATACTGTTCAGGGAACCATCCATCATCTCATCAGAAGCGTGCCCAGACACTACTGTGCTACATTATAAATTGTTGTGATGAAAATGCAATCACTCTGTGATTTTCTTTTTTTTTAAGTTTGATTTTGAATTTGGCCCTCAGTAACAATAAATTAGCAATAAAGATTTTCAACATATATCTGCCATTAAGATATTATATTTGATTTTCTGCAGTGTATTACTTTTCAAACGGGGTGGGCAGCAAATGTGTAGTTCTCCTTTTTTTGGGCCCTCACAGGCTCCTGCCTTACCTCAACAGTGGAAAACATAATAGGGGGAGAGGCCCTTACCCTACAAATTGTTCCCTCAATAATTGTCGGGCTTTATTTGGATATGAGGCAGGAGGGTTGTTATACCCAGGCAGATATAGTTACAATTGAGTTGCCAAGCCTGGGTTTGGAAACTATGTATATAGAAGGAAAGAACAAAGAGCGGCTTTTTGAAGGCAACATTCAAGGCAAGATGTTTTTTATTTGGTGAAAAAAATGGACTCCTAACTTTACAAAGTTCATCTGTGCTGTACAATAATTTCTTAAACAGAGTGGTACAGTTTAATGAAATAAAGCTTACTGTAAGACACCGTATTGTATTGAGTTTTTTTCAGTATCCTGTGGCTTCCTAAGGGTTAATAAAGGTGCTAGAAGAAGCGTGTCTTACCTTTGAATAGAAATAGTTTGAATGCCAGGGTTCATAACAAGCGGTTGCCAGAGAGGGAGCTAGTTTTTCTTTTCTCTGTGTATTTATACACAGACAATTAGACTCTGATCACGTCTCATCATGTGAACTTTAAGCTTGCATGTGCAAAAATTGTGTTCTGTAAGCGAGAAAGGCCTGATTCGCCTCGAGATCTAAATTAAACATTTAGCTCGCTTATACCTACCCAAGAAGTGACTATAAATCATTACCAGAAAAATACATGCATTCTATCCGGAAAATGCCTTTTTCAATTCCTTGATCACTTCCATATTCGAAAATATCCTTATACATTTAAGAACACATAATACCTTTAAAAACAGGGCATGGCCATGGGAACATGGTGTGTACCCTCTTATGTGAACATCTACTTTGGTGACTGGGAAGAGAAACTATTCAATGACCGCGGACTCTCCATTTATAAGACCAACATACTTACATGGAGGAGATATAAAGATGATATCTCGATAGTGTGGAACGGACCAATAAGTACTTTACAAGAATTCTTTTCAAAACTCCAAGTAAATTAAAACAATCTGACCTTACAGGAATGATTGCTTGCAAGATGCTATACTAAAAGCCTTCTAAAACAAGCGTACAAGAAAGCTTTAACATTTGATAGGATAACTCTAATCAACAAATCCAAAACTACCAACAAGAACGAATTTTAGAGGATTATACTCACATTTAACAAACAACAAAGGAAAATATCAGAAATCCTGTCCAAACATTGGAAAATCTTAACAACTGATCCAAAATTTCTACCATCTCAACCTAAACTTACCTATAGGAAGTCATCATCACTCAAAGACAACCTGGTATCGAGCCATTATTCTGGTGACTCCACGAATCCATACCACTCTGCATCTGGCACTTTTGCTTGGGGCAAATGTACGCAATGCTGCCTAATTAATGAGAACCAAAGCATTATACTACCCAACAAAATGACACATAATAAACATCATGTTGATTTCTCTACTACTGAAATTGTTTAACTAATCTCTTGCAAATGCAGTTGCTTTTATGTAGGGAAGACAAAGAGAGCTTTCCGAAAATTAATTTATGAGCATGTCTACAGCATTAATGCGGGCAAAGTGATTACGCCAATTAGCTACCATTGGCGACATAACTTCGATCCCTCCTTGATTAAGTTCTCAGCTTTGGAAAGAGTTCCCCCCAAATCCAGAGGGGGAGATATAGATCAGATTCTGTTACAACTTTAATCTAAATGGATATTTACCTTAAATGCTACCCAGTATCCAGGGCTAAATGACGTCTTATCAGTACAACATTTCATGCTAAGAGAGTGAAAGTAGTTTCCCCTCTGATTCCATCCAATACTTTTGTGCATGCGCAGTACAACATTAACCACCAGGTATTAGTGTTTTTACTCTCCCTTGACTTAGAGTTCTTTTCCTTAATTGATCAATCATTTGTATTAAATATATACTATACTTACTCCTAACAGGAGCTGCAAATCTATGCGGAGACCAATCACAGCTGTAAGCATTACTCTATATACCACATCTCTAACACTCCCAGAAATTTACAACCTCTACCTGGGCAGGTTTTGAAGCATCTTTTTGATATGTACATATAAAAGGATGATGCACTTTATAATGCTACCCCTTTTTCTTTGGGTTCATAACTCCAGGCTAACACTCGCGTCTTTTTATTATTATTATTACACTGTATTTATATTGTGCCATCATATTACGCAACGCTGCACAAAGTCCATAGTCATAACACTAACTGTCTATAGTCATATTTTATTAATGTAGTCAAAGGCCAATTTTTGGGGAGAAGCCAATTAACTTAACTGCATGTTTTCTTGTATGTGGGAGGAAACCGGAGTACCCGGAGGAAACCCACACAGACACGGGCACCTTTGTGTTTGGCATTTTACCTCATCCCTGAAACTAAAGGTGACCTGTTCTGTCCACATTCCTGTCTTAAAATGTAAGTAGCCTTGTCCAGGCATAATATTTTAGGTTTTTTTTTTTCTCTTTCATCTCCATCTAATACTAAAAAACATTATTTACCCCATGCACACCTTTATTTACCAAATTTCCTAATTTTCACCCCACATTTTCTTATCTTATTAAAGTTATCCTTTGTTTAGATTACATTGCCCTGTAACCACCAATTTAAAATAAGCCCTACTCACCACTGAACAACCATACCAAGATAACCCCCCACAACACTACAAAGTCCAGGTATTAAAATGTTACCATCACCCTTTCTCCTTTTCCTATTTGTGTACCCCACCTACCTTCTAAGCACAAGTAAGTGACATAAACCCTCTTATACTTTTCTCTTTCATGATAAGTGTTGGAATATGTTTTCAATAAATGGTTAACCACATGATACACCCTTTGTTGACATTATGAAATTTTCTAAAAATCTGATCCCTCCATGAATATGTACTGATATCTATATGATACCAAAGTATTGAGTTATACGAATGTATTGTTATTATATCGACAAGGAACGTATTATCATACAATAATTTATAATTGAGTTTTAGAGTTATAGGAATTAGGAGTATTGAGTAAAAGGAATGTATTGGATATAGAAATGCATTGTTATACAATAATATACAATACAATTATAGGAATATATTGTGATCCTGATATGAAAATAAGGTATTGACATACAAACTACCAACCAGCAATACTACCAACATGTCTGATGTATATTGGATACATTATTATGTTTGGATTTTGCTTTTTATTCCTTGATTGATCCTTTTTCCTTTGTGCTATGGGATACTGTTTTTGTTTAGTATTAGTCTCCAAATAACATCCCCTGAGGAAGCCATTAGGCAAAACACGTTGGGCTTAAGAGACAAAAAAATCAGAAAAAGACTCAATATAATACGGTGTCTTACTGTATGCTTTATTTCATTACACTTTACCACTCTGTTTAGGAAATAATTGTATAGTTAGGAGTCCATTTTTTTAGCCAATAAAAAACATCTTGCATTGAATATTGCCTTCAAAAAGCCGCTCTCTGTTCTTTTCTCCTATATACATAGGGATTTATCTGGAATCTGAAAGTCCCTTTTAAAAGCAGTAGAACATTTACTTCCTACCTTTACCAGAAAGGGTAAGTTAGGTATAAGACAATTCATAGGGAAATGTTTTATAATTTTATTATTTTGGGAATACAAAACTTTATTTGTGCCAGTGTGACATCACTTCCTTTTTTTGGACCAAGAGTTATCCTCTAGCAACACTGGCATAGGAACAGGGGTTGATGTAAAGAAGGTAATGATGTTGGCAGGGGTAGATGATGATGTCAATGGGTCTTTTATGTAAACGTGTATCTAAAGTTGGAGAAATGAAAGGCAGGAGACTCTGTTTAAAAAGAAAGCTCTCATGTAAAGTGGGGAGCCTGATGTAAAGGGGTTCTGTTCTAAAGGAGTACAAAAGTGGATCCATATATAAGGGAAAAAACTCTTAGGGATTCTCTAAAATTATGGGGCCTTGTCATAAAAAAGCATTTGGCCTAAAGATCCAAAGACATCAGCAAGGGTGCAGACTTGCCTTGGAAACTTGTGCCCGGGTCTATATTCCCGACAGAAGCTCATCGCTTTCCGAAGAGGGTTGAATTATTCAACATTTGACATTCATCATTTGTGCTCTCTACAGCAAGCTTAACAAATATGTTTTACACCACATTTGATATTTCTGTTAATTATAAGAGATCGGAGAGAGAAATTGGAAGGGGTAATATAAAAAAGATATATATTTATTTATATATATATATATATATATATATATATACATACATAAAGAATGTTCTTTTTGTCGCCTGAGTAAGCCTCTAGCAAGTAAAAACAGACTTCTGTCTGCAGGGACTCCAGGGGCCATATAATAAGTACTAAACGGGCCCCATGTGACCCTCAGACCACAGGTGCAAAGCAAATTATTTCTATTTCTTTCCTGTCTAAAATATTTATATCAGAAAAGAACAAAATAAAATTGGACTTTTTTATTACCTTAAATGGTCTATCTTAACACTGTTCTTCGCTTCTCCATAAATGAGAGAATTCAAGGTTACCATTGTGCCTAATGGCGAGTGTCTGAATATTTAGAGTTTGTTCTGAAAAGCAGCAGCTCCTGGGGCTTGTGTAATGTACAGCTACTATAACCATGATACTCTGCATCTTTTCTTTTATTCCACTGGTAAAAGCTATGCAATGTATAGATGCTTTTCTTCACAATGTCATAGATCATTGCTCTCTAGCATGCGTTCAGCAAAAATCTTACTTATTTTGTTATTTACTTTTCCTGTATTAAAAAAGTGCCAAGAAAAATCATTGTAGAAAGCAAATGCATTTGGAAATAAGTTTACTGAAGCTTAAAATGAAAATGATAACATCATCACTGAAAGCATGTAATACTAATGTGAGAAACCATTTTTTTCATTTTTGTGTGAGTTTGTTAACTAAACATTTGAAAAAATTTGAAAGTTACTGTTACACCAAGGTTTAAATTGTAATTTAATATTATTTTTTTCTTCTTTTTTCTTACTTTAAAGTACTGCATTTTTGGGAGGAGTGGGACAATATATAATAAATATTATAAATAATAAAGAATTATATTATTAAAACAAGCAACCCATAATAGTAGGTTCATGCAGATTTTGATATAATTGTACCATTCTTAACCATCATCCCTCCAAATTATAACTGAATAATCGTGCACTTACAATATTTAAAAATTGTGCCACATTATTATTCTTCCCCAAACCAATCCTTTAAAGGAATGCAGCTGAACTCCAGGCTAACAGCTAAATATTCAGATGAAAAGCATTTGAAAACAGTTTACCTTTATTGTAGTGTAACTTACTGAATCTTTGTTCTGCTCCTCCCTTACTCTTTTCAAGCCTTGCTGTGCAAAAGATACTGTAGAACGCTTGCATTTTAAAGTGCATTAAATTAAGCTTTCATGCTTCATCGTTTATGCCTTCTATGCTTCATTTGTTTATGCATTTAATACCTATTTGTTGTGAATCCTTTAAAATAGTTTTAGTTTAAAATACACAAATTGACTGTACGTGTGGTAAAAAAAACACAAACATTTAATATGAATAAATACATCTTCCTCTTATTTAAATTCTTATCAACAATGTTTCAGATAACATCTTGCTGGAAAATGAGCCACCTTGTTATGGTTTATGCATGTGTCAGGTACAAGGTGACAGCAATGGGCCAGTGTACTCCCATGAGTCCCACTACGTTTGGCATGAGGCACTCAGTTGTAGCCTTGGAATTCTAATAGATGTCAGGGGCTGCTCAATTTCTAAGTCATGTCAGCTTTGATTAGTATACAAAGTGTCTTCTAGTGTGGTCCCTGATGATGTTTAAAATAGACTTGACAAAAAGTAGTAAATATAACTATAATATTGGCATTAAAATTATTAATACAAAAGAAAACAACCTCAGCACTTTGATGCATATTAGAGGAGTATTCATATATAAATTCCAGCTGTAATGCCTGATAAGAAATTAAACACATGCCGTTTTAGGGAAAGGACTAAGAATTTGCAAGGCAGTGGGTGACATTTAAAGTGAAAATACTTTTATTTCAGTGAATAAACATTTGAAATGTTGTCATGTTCCTATTGTATGTATTGCAAGGATAAGGTGGAGCTAAACCAAGACATGACATAAATGCACATGTGATGCTTCTACGCTTTCAGTTTCTGGTATGTGACCCGTCTTCCATTACTTCATGACTATTGTGCAGTGTTTGTTGGATTTTTCTTTCGATGTATGGCTTGACTGTTTATTGAATTAAAAGTGTTAGAAGGTATTGATATTCCAAAAAGAAAGAAACAAAAGCCCATTCATATAGTAAATATTGGATATATAAGCAACCAGTTAGGTACTACTTGCTAACGTACATAATAAGTAGCATTTCCATTGTTTGGTGATTAAGATTAGTCCCGCTCCTAAAAATGATTAGCCAATTAGGACACTACCTGCCATTTACCTTAGCAATGGGGAGCTAGTTGGTAACGTAAAATTTAATTTACATAGGATTATTACCATTGGCTGAGGATTTTGAGGGGCGGTACCACCCTAACAACCACCAGTGGTTAGGACACTGTTATTTACCCTAACAATAGTCTCCCGTCAAGTTAACCAACCTGTTCTTCTCTGAACAAGTTTAATAAACATCCAAACATCCATTTTGCATGATTTCTCTTTGTTCAAGTCATCTGCAAAACATGTTAAGTATAAGTCTATATTACATTTTCGAGATGATTATATGTGTAGATATACAGTTTTTGACATTTTGAAGTTTTGCTGTAAATTGTTTGCCGTATATTATTTTTATGAATAAAATTATTCTAATTTTATGAATATATTATCTTCCATGATGTTTTAAAAACCCAGATTTTGGTAATTTGTTTCAGGTACATGTATTTGATTAGGGGTGTGGCATCCTTGATATTTTTCTCGGGTTATTCTATCCACAAAAGGTATTGTGGATAGAATAACCCGAGAAAAAAGTATAACCCGAGAAAGTATAACCCAGGCAAGTTCGCCGATCACCTTCTAATATCAACTTTTTTGCAGCTCTTGAGGAGAAAGGAGAAGGAAAACATTAAAGCTAATTAGGGATATAGGCGGTTTAATGGGAATACATTTTAATTAAAATATTTATACATTTACATCTTAACATAAAGTGTTGAATGGTTAAGAGGTAGCTGTAATTAAAACTTTGAAAATATTAACAAAGTTTCAAAAAATAATTATTAAAATTGGCTGTAGCACTTAGGCTTAGTGAATTTACCAATCAAGGTTAAAATGTGGAGGGGAGCCAGCCTAATGACATTTGCAACTAATGTCCTATAATTACATCACTGACGTTTAAGTGAATTCCCTGACAACCTAAACATACTCTAATTTAAACATTACCTGGAGAATATTAATATTAATAAAACTAATAGAAGCTTAGCTGTGCCTGGCCTCAATACCTTCAGAGTCACAGATTATTAACAAAAATACAGATATTGAAGTTATGGGAAAATCAGATCTGACCTGAGTGCTCTTTCCATGTCAGTGACTCAGAAAGTAGTGAAGGTATCAGATCAACATGACAATAATTATCCTATTTTAAAAGAAAAGTTTAGCCATGACAGCCTACATGCGTTCTCGGTGCATTTTCCCTAATACTGTTTTCCATATTTGTTATTCATGCATTCTTCAAATGCTTTGATTTCCTTTTATTTCATATTCATAATGTGCCAACTATTCAAAGCTACATAGTGTGAAGAGAAATCTGCTCAGCAGATTAAAAAGAAATAATCTGTAAAATTGTAAACAGTTGAAGTTTGCAAAGTACAGGGTGGACATAATTAAAGTGATGATATTCAGAGTGATATACATGAATATGTAACAACAAGCAGATCACAGATAAAGAAACAATATGGGCTTTTTGAAACAAGCAATGTTCACTTAAGAATAAAACAATTTTGTATACTAAAATGATAAAACATATCTTAGGCACTGGCTGCAACAAAGCAAACCCTAATAAACATCTTTTCAGCAGTGTTAAAATGATGTTTTGTTTAGCTTATTTTGATTTAAAAATTTTGATTATTTTTAGCTTATTACCATTTAAAAAGCAAATTTAAATGACATGGTCCAGTAATGATAAAATAGGAAAAAGCAACTTTCACCGCAATACTTGCCTTTAACGTGGAACCTTATTTGTCTACTTTCCCTGAGCCCAGGCTGTTACAGACACACCACATTTTATGCTATGTCAGAGTGCGAACAGCAGAACTATGCAACATAACATATATGGGTGAAATCTTACTGAATATACTGGGGTATAATCCAAGTTTATTTTACCTTAAAATGGCATTAGAGAAACAAATTGTGGTTTATACTCAGATCATGCTGCTAGATAACAAAGCTACAAATGCTAGAAAACTCTCTGGGTCTGAGACATTATAATAGTTTATATTTAGATTAGTTAATACTCGAGCATATATATTAGCCTAGAATAATATTAGATGCAGTGAGAAGGGTATGAAAAATTTTTCACAGAATCCTTCCCATCTTAGGAAATTTTCAGAACATTATTGTGCATCGGCAATTTTGCTGTTATAATAAAAACATACAAAACAAAAAGTACAAGTAGGTAGGGTGTAAAAGAAGGCATAGTATAATGCCTAAAGGGTCACAAGCGCATTGATGCTTATTTAGCTTTGGTGACCCTTTATTTGAGAACTGTTCACAGCCCACAGACCTGTGAATAAAAAGCTTTATTTATCAGAGCCTTGAAACACAATTAGAAATCTGTTCCTGTGTACAAGCATTAAACACCAAGCAATTGAAATCATTGTCTTTTTTATAGCTAACTTTAAGGACATTGATTGCTTCTCATTAAACACACCATAATGCACATGATCAATATATAAAATGACATTTTAATTATTTCATAGTGTTTCTACATCCCTATAAAACGTTTGATAACTATTCTAATACAGACAGAAAATACAGCTGGCATACTCGCGCGGAATTCATCAACTGAAGCGATCTCTCCGATGGATATGCGCACCCCCGGCAGTTTCACAATGGCGAGCTTGCATTAAACTCACTGTTCTCCTAAAAAAACATTCTTTCTAATGGCACACATATTACCTTTAGCCCTAACAAAAAATGTTTGTGCTGTTCAAATGTTTAAAACATCTATATGCGCTGAGAAATAAGCATACACATTTAAAATGACATTATTTCTTTCCTGTTAGGCAACAGTTAACTGAGTTCAGCTTCTCTACATAGGCGCTTGTCTAAACGCTTACAATCCTTGCCTGATCGGAGGAGCCACCTGGGGGTAAATATTGCGACTTTCCGCAGGCTAAACCTCGGCTTTGCCATCGGACTAGATTTTCCCACAAAAGTCACAAGCACACACACGTTCTTGTTTGCTTCTGTAGATATATATATATATATATGTGTATTTGTGTGTGTGTACATGTGTGTATTTTGATTGAATATCTGTTTATACTGTGTGTGTGTTCTGTGTGGGTGTATTTTGATTGAATATCTGTTTACTGGTGTACAAATCTAAAGGATCGTATCAATAAATGATTATGGAATGTCCAATTGCAAAAAAACAAACAGCCAACTTCAACAGACTGCACAGGTGCTATTTGCAGGTGAATTTCTATTACATGTGTGCTAAATTTGAGCATATATAAGGGTGTTGTTTAACTTGCTTTTTCCTTCTGTTATTTTTTTCTTGGAGGGGCTGTTGTTTTGTATGTTATCCTAATTAATCTATGCTGCTGCATTTGATAGTTTGCTTACCCTTTAGCACAATAATTGCTTGGTTTTCTTTTTAACTTTGAATGTTTCAATGTCCATTTTGCAATTTTGAAGTCAATGTTAATGCTATGTTATTGTGTTTGTGACCATATTGTTACCACTTTATTACCACTTTGAAATGTTTGTCCTGCATAAATATTTTCTAATCCAGTTTTCCACCCTTGATAGGTCAAAATTAAATATTGGTTTGGTAAGTATTTTTTGAATACAATATTTGTTGGGCCTTTTTTTTTAAACTATTTTGGCTTTAGATGGAAGTATGGGTTTACATGTGTTTTGTTTGTTCTTTTTAATTTTTTTGTCATTTAGTGTAAATTTAGTGATGTGTGTTATTTTTTTTTATGTTTTTTTTCTATTTTAATGTGACCTTTTAGAAAATGTTTCTTCTGAATAAAATTGTTTGTAAAATGGTGTCCTTTGTTTTTAGGAGGTTTGTTGTTATGTGGTCTCCTTTCCAATCTCCTAGGACATACAGTTTAAAAAGTCAGTTATGATGGTTTTAAGCTGTTCCTTTCTCTGAATTGTTTGAAAGGCTAAAAACAGCACAATTGTCTTGTTAAAACTTAGTTGTTTGATGCGCATAGTTGTACGCCAAACTTCAGGAGTGTGTAACTTATAGTTGTGCACATCCTGAAGGGATGGAAAAGCAAGAAAATGTTTGCACAAAGTGGATTTGGCCCTGAAAGTGTGATATACTAGTACTATTTGTTTTGTGTAAACACATAAATAATGCATACACTCCAGTATTTATGAGCATTAAGTTAAGCAACAACACAACATCTGCTCATTTCTCCCAAGTGTGCCTGACCCTGCTTGTGAGCTTGGCAAATCATGTGCTTTGATGTTGTGCTTGGCAACCTGGACCTCCTTCCATCACCATCAGGTGTGTTAGAATGAGTATGCAACTCAGCTGGACAACTAATTACAACCAGTTTGGACACCAAGTGGAAGTGTGTTTGTATACAATAGTGCTAAGATCAGGCAGCACTGCACAATGACAACAAACCCATGACACTACCACAAATGAACAGAGGAGTTCTGTGGCAGCAAATCAACATGAGTGCAAATGTCAGGCTATAAAAAAAAAAAACAATGAAATATAAACCATGGCAATTTATTCAGAAAAGGACTATGTACATAATAAATTCAAATACCAACATGGGACAACGAGGGAGGTCAAGTAGCACAAAAATGACAAAACATTGCTGAAAAATTGCTAAACGACAGAAACTAGCATTACAAACCAGGCACAAAAACATTGCAGCAACAGATGAAACTAACAATCATGAGGATTATAAAAAATCACATCAATGCATACCATCTAAGCAAACTTCACACACAAACCAGTCAAGTTAAAATAGTACTAATGAAAATGCATATGTATTTTTATACATTTAAATGTATTTTGACACACAGAAGTGAAATCACTAAATATTCCTTAATAAATGTATTATAACATGTTTCCCTAAAATCCTTTACTAAAATATTTGATTTCTCTAAAGTCAGATTAGAATGAAATTTTATGAAATTTTGATCGGGTCACAAATGTTTGTCCACATATTTTTTTACACTCATACTATTGTGTAATGACATATTTGAAAGTGCTTCTTAGCATATATCCATCTTGATAGAAATTAGTTTGCAGTGTTACAACCAAACGAAAAAGTATCAAAACAACAAGTGCAACAAGTGTAACTATAAATGAAGCAAGTTTGTGATTGAGTAGAATGTAACATAAAAAAGTAGCACACAAAAAAACATCAAGCATTAAACATTCAAACTGACCTGTAAAATGGACTGGAGATGCGCACAGAACAGGGTGCAAGGTGTACGCTGTACGGCCGCATTTATTGAGAAGATCCGCGGCACTAGAGGTTACATAGGGACAAGTCTCCCCATTTATTCACCTCTAGTGCTCTGTGATTGGCTGGGAAAGAAAATTCCTGATGACGCTTGATCTGTCATCAGGGTTTACCTGATTTAGCCAATCACAGAGCACTAGAGGTGATGAATGGGGAGACATTTAACCTCTAGTGCCCGGGGATCCCACACTGACAAGAGGATTCCCATGGCTGCACAGTCATCCTGTGATTGTGGAATAACCTTTAAAAAAATAAAAGTTAGTAAAACAAATCACACACATTCAATGAATTACTTTACCATTAATTTTTGGTTTTTTAACACATTTTTTTACACACAAATTTGGGCCGTCGCATCCCGTGTTTTTCGGGTTGGGTATTCGGTTTTCGGGTGGGGTATATCCAAATTCGAACAGTCCTGTTTGAGTCAAATATAAGGACAACCCGAATTCGAACACCTACACTTAGAGTGCTTCTAATTGTTTACTGGACAAAATTGAATCTCAACTTTTTTCTCAACTTTTTTTCAAGTTGTAAAGCATCATGGTACATCTTTGGATCTCTGCGACACATAACATATTATTAAAAAATTAATAATATTAATAACACTGGGGAACAGTTTTTAACAAAATTTTTGTTAACTTTAACTTTAAATTTTTGTTAACTTTAAGCTTATGTACACTAAAATAGGTATGCTGATTCTGAGAGTGCAGTTAGTTTTCTCCTATCACGTCAGGTTTTTTCACTACCGCTTATATTAATGCGGTTACTGTAGCGTGAATTTGTATATGCTATTCATTTACACGCAAGACAGTGTGGTCAGAGGTTGTGCGCCGCTCTATGCAGTAAATAGGCAAAATTTATTTTTCTACTTACACACATATTTCCTTTCTTTCAGATCATGTCTGGTTCTGTTGTTTCTCGCCGTAAACAACCCTGATTCATTTTACTATATCTGTGGCACATTTGTAGAGCAAGGCTATTTGGCATATTTTACCTCCCCTAGCGGTATTCCTGAGTATGACTCGGGGTGGATTTTACCTGCAAATAGTGGTAATCCCGAGTCACACATTTAGGGTAGCTTTAAACTAATAAAAAAACCCACTTACCTTGTCATCCCCCGTCATCCTCCTCGCAGGTCCTGGGGACACATCCTTCCTCCTCCATCCCCAGCCGGCAAATACAGCGATGATCTCCGGGGTTTTCCCGGTGATGTCGGTGCCGGCTGGTGGACTGGCGGGAAATTCAAATTATTTTGTATTGAATTCATACAAAATAGCTGTATTGGGTCCAAAAGAAAGAAATATTCATATAATAATATTATAATTATATTATATATATATATATACATATTATTCATGCTACTGTACAGTTATATTACAGGTTTAAATATTTTTTTTTAACAGACCTCCTAGCATCAAGACTGTGCGAAAAAACTTACTTGAAAAAAGAAAGAAGGTATTGTTCTTTCGAATCAGAGAAATTGCATTTCTGCAGTACTTTAGAACTGACAGTGGCTTTGTGTATTGCCATAACATACCTGGTTTATTGGAGGAATTGGGAATTCCAATCTAACATTAAACTGAATGGCGACAAAAATTAGCCAAATTTGACTGAATCCAGTTCAGTTCGAAAAGCCTTGAATGAGCCTGTTGTTCAACCTTTCTAATCACGTAAGTGTGATGAAAAGATATTTGTAATGTGAAAAGTCGTTGCCTGCTGTGTACAGTTAGGGGGTCACAGATGTTGTTTACTCTATTTGTGTTGCTCCAATATGTTTCAGATCAAACCTAATAGAGGAAAATAATGTAAACTAAAAATAATAATGAAACAAATAACAGGAGTGTATTATCCATAATACACTTCAGAATTAGTCCTTGAACTGTTCTACACTATGATTAAAAATTAAAACTGGTATTATTGGGATTGAAGACAATTTCTACACATAATTTCTGTGACTGTGACCTAAATATACACAAACACAATTCCTCATATCATCCTTTAGACCCATTTTGAATATAATGGGGTGGAAACTGGAAAATACCTGCCTACACCAACACAGAATGAGGAAATACATTAATAACTGAATGGCTTTGTCAGAAAATGAAAAATACTCATGAGCATACTTGATGAGCAGCTTGGAGCAAGGCTGCAGCAATATACACTTTACCATAAGGATGCATCTAAAGAGAGTATAAAGATACTCCTTTTACGAATGCTGCCCAATATATTTGCTCACTAACATGTAGCTGCATCCTCATTTTATTGGAAATACAAATACAAATTTGTTAGGAAGAGATCAGTACTGCATTATCATGGCTTATTTGCGGAGAAGATATATGTACTGTACTGACACAGAGCCAAACATGTCCTAAAATATGGAATGGAATCAGCACCCTACTGACCCAAAAACATGTCCACAGATACAGAATCAATATTATATTGACACAATCAGAAACATGTCTGTAGAGATGGAATAAACACTATACTGACACAGCCAGAATTTATCTACAGACACACAATCAGTGCCACAATGAAACACACAAAAACATGTCAACAAAGATAGAATGAATACATGAAAAAAACAGACAGAAGTAGATTAATGTTGTTCATGCACAGATAGAAGAGAGAATATTGTGCGGAAAAGGGCAGGTACAACAGTGTCCACATTCTTTAACTTTGATTTTTTTCTATTACCTTTGTTCCCTTACCAGAACTTGCCATACATGATAATTTAGGCTTATAAAATTATTTGCTAACAATAATTTTAAAAGTATAGATGGTTAGGAAAAAAATAGGCATCTGCAGGGGTCACATATTGCCCATACAACTGTGTCACCATCCGATCAATTAGACAACCAGTCATGTTTTATTTGCAACCATTTTTATGTCTAACGCTATTCTTTTTAAACTGTACATGGTCAATGATCAGACTTAGTACAGCAACTTATATTCAAACCATTAGCTTTGATAAAAAATGAATTTAAAAAATCAATGTCATACACTTTAGGTAAATGCCATGGTGTGTTACTGAAATCCTATCACAAAAAGTCTGAAACTCAATGTCCATGAAAGCCTTGCAGGGAATGACAGGTACAGTCATTTATTTATGACTCTAAATAGCAGCAGGTGGGAAAGCAGAGAACCCTGAGGTATCTTTGTGCTTAATGGTCTCATACAAAATAAATTAAATTAAGGGTACCCCTTGCTGACATTCCCTGGGGTTATATTATGAAGCAATCAATAAACGTTGCCATCTCACGGGCAATGACATTGTTTATTGTTTTAGCAGTTTCTGCCCATTCTAAAAAGTTTTAATTTATGTTTTCCTTATTCATTTGTGCTACCTTGTATTTATTTTTTTCATTAAAATTGAAGTATTGCATATAAACTATACCATTACAATAATTGATAGCAACAGTAAAAAAAAAAAAAAGTGAAGAATATTGAATGTTTTCAACAAACAGCATTAAACATATGGTTACTACTATTTTTTTGGGTCAACATTGAAAGTATGCAATAGAATTAAAGTGTGCAATAAAAAAAAAGCATTATGTGGCGTGATTATTCATGAAAGAAAGTACAATTGTGTACAAATCATGAAAGGGCGTACAATGTGCAAATACCATGGAACCTATAGCTTCATAAAGTAATCACCAGCATATTGAGGTAATAGAAAAAGTAACTAATGCTACTATGCAAATAAATGTCATCCATCATGGAGGAATGGAAGGTTACAGGAAGAAGTGATGGAAAGCCATCTGTCCATATTTTGTTATACCTGGGACCCCCTGTGTTTGGTAATGCATTGAAAATGTAGGAGTGCTATTAATATCACTTTTCAATTGAGCTCTGCATTCATAACATGACTACAAGCTTCCTGTCAGTAAATAATGTTTTCTGTAGAAATATATAGCAACGTTGATCAAGGTATAAGATATATATGATATGGAGAGGGATTAGCCCTTGCAGCAAGCGCACAGGGAAGTGTGCCTTTATTGTCATCCAAGGCAAAATAGCTTACTTCAGCATACATAAAACAAATCAAAAAGGGCTTCTTACATGAGCTTAAAAAGGTGGGTTCAGAGTCCTTGAATCTCCAGTACAGTCCTCTGTAATTAGGATTCCACAGTCCATAAATCAAATCAAACAGCATCAACAGCTTTTCATATACCAGTAACATCTTCTTAGCTTGTTTCCACATAAGCTTCTTTGCAGTCTACCTGCTTCAATTCCACTTCCACTTAAAAAAAGATTTAAACATTTTTTAAATTTTGCATTTGCAGATCTCCTTGCATTTTGCATTTGCAGATCTCATTGCAGATCTCCTATTTCCTGAAGAAGCACACTCAGTTCCGCAAAATGAGCAAAATAGAATATTAATACAGGAGTTTGGCAACATGAATCAGGTATTCAAAATTGTAATTGTATATGTTTTTATGGAGTTTTTAGTTTTATAAGAAATAAATCTATAAGAAACTATAAGAAATAGATCTGTTTTTATTATATATTTTTGGAAATCTGTCAGATGATGCTATTTGATGCCGTAAAAAAGTCTCATCATTTAGCTTTTTTCTTTATTAATTCACACCTAAACATTTGAATCATGTATCCCAATTTATCATGTGGATGGCGTCTCAAACATCCACATCATCTTCTGATGATGCATAGATTAAATATATTGTGTTATATTTAAACAGTTACCAAATATTTATAGTTTTTTGAACTAACACAAGACCTACATCTAACACATGTCCCACAGGGTGGACCTAAATATTTTGTGTTAAACACATTCATGTATTCCAAAGCATTGGTAGTACAAACTATACCCCGTTCATCTTATTTAAATATTTTCAGGTTAAATAAATGGTTTATTTTTAATGTTTTTGCACATTCCACAAATAGAAAAAGTTTATTGAATCAGGATACATGAAAATAGGTTTAAACTTGATGCTGGTGTCCGAACTTGCAATTAGCTTAAATAAAACTAACAGTGTATCTCTGGTAACACCACCCCCTTTTTTAGCCCTAGTTCCCTTTTTTGGCACATTATTAGGTTTGCAAAGAGCGCCCTAACTGCCAGAGGCAATTCCAAGACCATTACATTTCTAACAGCACTTAAACTAGAATAAAACAGCAGCAAAAAAAAAAAAAGCTAGACCCACCCCTCACTCAACATTAACAAAATTCTAAGTACAAATTTTAGCAGTTGATCAGAAGTTGTTATATGTGGGGTACTGTTGCTTTATTGGTAAAATATTTTTTCCCCATAAAGAATACGCATTGTTTAGTAATATGCAATATCTCCACCATACATCAAAATAGGACTAAGCATTTTATAAAACAAAAACAAAAAACTTTTATTTCTACATTAAAATTTGTAAAATATAAAAAACAAAACTATTTATTAGTATTTTAAATTTATCAAATTTGTATAAAGTGCATGTATAATATCTTTTATTCATGTATCTTTGCATGTAACCTTGTGTATGTATTTCTCTTTATTTATACCTCTGAGACACAATGGAACGCAAAGCCCCAGGATTTCCCCCTCCAGAAACAAAGAGGGGGTGGTCCTGTGGATGATAGTCTGATGGCAGATAAAATGTTTGTCTTGCCAGACATTTTCCCTCCCTGTGTCCCCCAGTGTAACAACCCTCTTTTTTACTTCTGCTTCTGGCTCTTACCAGTATGGGAGGCTGATGTCAGGGGCAATCCCCTACATCACCCGTGATGTTGTGCAGAGAAGACTGGGGGGCGTGGTCTCGCCTCTGCGCCGTTACGTAATGACGGGGCGGCCATCTACATATGTGTTACGCCGTGCCCATTAGTGGGGCTTCATTAGGAGCCAGAGCGGGGGTCGGACTGTACGCAGGGACCAGATAGGCTGGGAGTATACTCTCCTTCTCAGGAGTTTAGCACCCATGGGTTCTGTGATAGAACAACATACAGATCTCTAATCTGGCCCTACTGATAATCAGGAAAGCAGCTGCTAATTTATATTATAAGAAGTTAGTATTGAATGTATTGGAGGTATCACTTATTTGGGACAATTTTGGACAAAATTGTTATCACTTATAAATTGCTATTAATTTGTTATCTATTATCATCATTCATTTGGTGAAAATACAAATTGCGATTAATTTGTTTTATCAATAGGTCTCAAAACATTGTTTTCTGAAGAAGCGGGAATATCCACGAAGTGCATTGAAACTGTTGTATTGTTATGAGACTATGTGAAAACATTATATTTGTATGAGCGTATGCACTGTTGACATATTTTATAAATTTAAAATACCATCAAATAGTTAGTTTTTATATTTTACCATTTTAAATGTGGAAATAAAAGTTGTTTTGTTTTATAAAATGCTTTTAAAATCCCATATTTTGATGTATGGTGGATCTATTGTCACTGACATACATGCTATTTATGTATTTGTTTAGTAATACGATAGCAGGAAAACTTCCAGCTGTCATTTGCAAAACTCCATAGTTGATTTATATATATGTAACATTTCATCTCTTAATTTTAACAGTGGTATGAGGACCTTCTGATACTCTGTATAATAGTAAAAGATATTTAGCTTTCATTCTAGCTTTTATGCTTCCGAAAATATATCCCTTTAATTTTCTTACAAGAATTTAGTATTGTATCTCTGTTATACTTATACAGTTTTGAGTTTGTTGAAAAAGATTTTGTAACTTATATCCACAAAGTAACTGTGCACTATATAATTCAAGGACAGTTGACAATGTAAGTTGCATTCAATTGCTGTTCATTTTAACATATAATATGAACTAGTAAATTGGTTAGTTAAACCACTAGCAAAAGAACATCCTAGCTCTTGTAATTTTAAAGCAAAGTGCTGATCTTGCAGTCCATTTAAACTTTAATCATGGCAGACACTAAAGAGGATATAGTCAGCATTTTTTTCTGCATCTCAATAAATGTGGGTTTATGTCTATTCATAAAGGGATGTGCCCATAACACACAAATTTTCTCTTTATTTATTGTGTTTGCTGATAGCTATATTCATTTCCAATATGCAATCATAGTATAATACATAAACTTAGCACGTCATTCAGAACACTGATTCTTGATAATAGAGGATTTTGTTGGGTTCTGCTTTTGGCAAATCCATTAAGAAGAATGTGAGATTGTTATGGCATTTTTACTATGTCAGATGTACAAAATACTGTGTCTATTTCTTTCAGTTTAAATGGAAAGATATTGGTTTCGAGATGGTAAATTTTTACATAAAAGATTAATAGAAACTGAAATAAGATGAGAACACATACAAAAACTGTAATGTCATTTTAAAGGAAACATTATTTGGGAGAACATGGAGGCCTCCATGCCTGAATGACTTGCTTTGATTAAATGATTTTAATGCATTCTGATGCACTGACCTGAAATATTTGCCTGATCCATGTCAGTGATTTTAAAATATTAAGACTAATGAGCAAGACAACTGGTATTTTTGGAAGGAGGTCTGGAATGGTACCACCTGCATTTCTCTCATTGCAAGTTTCCTGTAGAGTAAACCTACATTTATTCTATACCTGTAAACAGAGACCGGATACTTACCGTTCCTGGTACCAACATATTATCATTCATTGAAAATAAGTCTTTTAATGTCTTTTTGTAGAACCTGTTCAATGGACACAACTCTGTCTCAGCATTAATTTGTGTTATGAGGATACAGGAGAGAGGACAGCTGCCTTTGCTCTAGGCTGTGAACAAAATTAATTTAGTGTACCTGTTGTAGAAGTGGAGCACCTGTTCTAAATGGATAATGGAATAACACATTTTCCTGTTGAGACCTAAAGTGCACCTGTGCATAGAGTATAAACAGTAAAGAATGAAGATATTCTCAATAAGCCATGTAAAAATGTAAAATTAACCTCTACTGACCTCTCTAACTGCAAATAGTAGTTTGTGCTTAAAGATCATACCAAAGTCCCCAACCTTACCTAGTTACTGCCCGATCTTCTCCATAAATGTAGATGTTAAAATCTATTCTGCACTTAGAAAGACTTTTCTGCATCTTTATTTTACACATCAGACTTTTCAAATAGTACTGCAGTAGTAACCAACTTCTGCAAAGTGATTACAGTCTTCACAGTCAAGGTTCAATACATACCCCAAGCAGCCTTTATCACTTTTAAAGGGACAACGATGTACAGTTCTCTATCTGAAAGAAGTTTGGGGAATATAACCTTGGCAATGCCCATTTGGATCACCCTTCAAGAACATTTGATTTTTCACATTTAAATCTCATAACAACTGGTTTACTCAATAAATTCATAGCGTTTAGGTCAACTCTATAATTCTTTTCTCTATGATAATTATTTTATATATATATTTCTTTTCTTTACAGTGTCCTTAAAATCTATCAATAATCACATTTATCAAAAATCTCAAGTCTCAATAAATTATATAAAGTCAGGTTTAGTTTCAGTTAGTTTCTAACAGCTTGCAGTTTCAGTTAGTTTCTAACAGCTTAATGTAAATAAACAGCACCTGCTGTTTATTTACATTAAGATGGAACTAGATTTAGGAAACAAAAATCCATAAGCAGACAGTTCTTTATTGCAGAAAGAACATGGTATGTCTCTTGTGCAATAAAAAAAATGTACCTGCCTTTTTGCAGTCTTTTGTTGAAGGTAAAGCATGCACAGCTCAGTATATTGTCCTAGCATAGCCGGCTTCCAGGAATAAACAAACTCTGGTGTACATGAGTTATGTCATTGTGGCCTGGGGAAGCAATTACTTTTATTCGTATACCGATAGGGCTTTATAGGTTTGGGGTGCACAAACTGCAGTATTTACTGTACTTGGTAATGTTTATCTTTCTTATTTGGGAGGCGCACTTACTCCACACTTAAGCACCCAAAAGCCCTAATTTACAACCTTTTTTTAAAAAGGAGGATACCATCATCTCCAAATGTAACCATTTCTATATACTCTCAAATCAGATTTGTCCCTACCAATCTCCTACTGACTTTAAAATTTATGCCTTTTCCACCAGAGAAAAAATGCTAACTTTTCCTGTATTTTTCTAACTTTATCAAAGCAGAACCAAGACTAATTTAAAAAAACTTTATTACAGAAGTTTTCTCAAAAGAAGACTGCAGTCAGGCAGTTAGGTATGTTGTATTTCAAAGGGAACATTGCATGTCCCTTTCTACAGAGTGTGAGGAACAATATGTTATGGAACAACAGAAGGTTATACTTTACAATGTCCAGGTGTGCTCACACTCTCTGCAGGTGTGCTCACACTCTCCTGCAATAAAAAAACACAAAATGGTATTACATGCCTCATAGTCTCTACTTTATAATTATATATGTCCCTCAAAAATGTTTGCTTGGTTGTGCTATTCATGGCTGTTTTGATGCGTACTGTTGCGAATGCAATAAATATGCCCCCTCTTCCTGTTCCATATCAGGTCACATACCTTTTATACGGGATGGGGGAAAAGGAAGCATACAAAACCAAATAACCTTGTCTCAAGGTTGTCCTCCTTCAGGTCCCCAAAAACAAGTAAGCTAAATATGTATAAGTGATTTATAGTGAAATCTGAAATTGCTTTTCATTGAAGTAAATAAATGTCTGCTCCTTTATAAAGGAATGAATGCAAAGGTATATTAAAAATGTTAACCCATTTTCTTAAGGAGGTAATATCCCTCACAAGCCAACTTTAAATAAGAATGTTTTTTAATAAAATAATACATAAGGTCATACCTAAATTTTCAAAATAACTTTTATTATTGTCAACAGAAGTAAATCCATCATCAGTCATGTCATCCCTTGATATAACTCTCATAAATCATGATGTCCAGTGACATAATCCAATCACATTGACTTGTCACCCACCAAGCTATACACACCATTTCCTTAAATCTAAATGACAGATTTACCAGCTGGAGAAACAGTTGGTCAGTGACATCATTTGGGACCCCCAGTGCTATCACTGCAGCAAGTAAATCTCCCAGTTGGTGCTTACTTTAACAAATACATTTAGCTTGAAGGAATCCTCCAAACATCTAATTAGGAGGATAGGTGTAGTTTTAATGTTGCCTTCAAAGCAACATGGAAAGACCCTTTCCCTGACACAAAAAGTTATAAAAAAGTACATTTTCTCTAAAAAAGGTACCAGTTATTCTTTTTTAAAATTATTCAGGCTATTAGCCTGAAAATAGTCAGAACTAACAAGACTCCCATGGACCTCAGGAGGGCTCATCAAACATTTAGACATTTAGATTTGATGAACTATTGCCAAACTGAACCCAGTCACTTACGATAATTGACAATATAGGGAAGATGTTAATTCAAATGTGACTAAAGGTCCACTTTTAAATTTGTATAAACAGGGAGGTCATTATTGCAGAAAGAGATAGGTAATGTCCCTTCTGTGATAATGCAACTTTCCTGCCTGATCGCTCCGAGTTTTGAAATGTTCATTTGTAGTGTCAGTTTTAGTTGCCAACAAATTCACGTCTTTCCTTGTGTGTGCTGTGGTAACATATTGTTATTGTGACAAACGCCCTCTCAGGCCCGCAACCCTGCGGAAAGACTTTCAAGCATGCTCAGCAACAGTCCACGCACAAGCAGGCTGAGAAGTGCTGTCACGGGGCAAGGTTAACCACTGGTATCCCTTGCCACACACACCATCACAGGTAGACTGTGCACCATGTGCTTACATGCAAGTTTACCCTTGGCAATCACAGTTATGTTTTTGCTTCTTTATTACTCTATGGGCCTGATTTATCAATAAAATGTGCATACGCACGTATGTACACGCTCTTCGGCAACTTCTATTCCGGCGAGTCGGGGCTGAGTTCTAGTGAACTCGCCAGCCGGTTTCCTGCAAAAATGAGCAAAGATCTTGAATAGGCCAATTAAGGCGAACAATTTTCAGCTGCGCGATTCAGGAGATTTTAAACTCAATGGTGAGGTGATAGCAATTGATTAGCGCACACCTGCTCCCTGTTCTGTGTGCATCTCCAGTCCATTTTACAGGTAAACTTGAATCTTCAACCTACTGGGCGTTTCACTGATGTCTGGATTTCTGTACCAAAAACGGTACACTGTTTTTCATTATATTTTTTTTTTAAATTGTAGACCTGTAACTTACAGAAATATGTACAAACAAGGGTCTAGTAGATATCCTGAATATAATAAAGTTTGAAACACACAATCATGTGAAAAAAAAATAACTTTAATAATAAAATGAAATAAAAAACACAAAAATCAGCTTAAACAAGAATGTATAAATAAATAAAAAATACTGAAAATGCAATAATTTTGTATACTGTATAGTAATATATTTTTCTAAAACACCTCCCTAGTGTCCGGCACATACCTATAGACAAAACCACATAAATATATTTTGTATTATTTTGTATTGGATTGGATACTGGACTTTGTATTGAATCCAATACAAAATATTTGAATTTCCCGCTACGACCCCCATTGATGGGCGTATGCACTGACATCATCAGCAATCGCCGAGGGACGCATACGCGAACGCTGATTTTTCTAATTCTTTGCGTACTTCCATGCAAGAAGCGTTACATTTTTTGCATGGAAATTTATTTTAGATTGTAGGCTATAATTCTTAGGCATAACTCACCAAAATATGTCTAAAATTTAATATTAAACTTTAAAAAAAATTATAAAACATAAAAAAAATAATATTAAAAAGGAGCTGCGGGGACAAGGTAAGTGTTTTTTTTTCAGTTGTAATCCGATTGTCATACATTGTTGTTTGACAATCAGATTGCACTGTGACGCGTGTTTCTATTTTTAGCTACCCTGAACCTGGCTCGGGGTAGCAGCCCAGGTGGTTAATTCTTGATTTTTTTTTGTGTAAGTGGTTCTTTTTAATGTTACATTCTACTCATTCACAAACTTGCTTCATTTATAGTTATATTTGTTGCACTTGTTGGTTTGTTGTCATTGTGCTGTGGTGCCTGATCTAAGCACTATTGTATACAAACACACTTCCACTTGCTGTCCAAACTGGTTGTCAATTAGTTGTCCAGCTGAGTTGCATACTCATTCAAACACACCTGATGGTGATGGAAGGAGGTCCAGGTTGCCAAGCACAACTTCAAACCACATTGTTTGCCAATTTGTATGGTTTACACAAAACAAATAGTATTAGTATATCAAATCTCCAGGGCCAACTTCACTTTGTGCCAAACATTTTCTTGCTTTTCCATTCCTTCAGGGTGTTTCTGCAGGTTTGAATGGCATTTTAGACCTTTGCTTACTATATATATTGACTTATGCCTTGGTGCACAGCTATGCTCAGCATACTCCTGAAGTTGGTGCACAACTATGCACAACGTACTCCTGAAGACAAAAAAAAATTAATTTTTAACTAGACAATTGTGCTGTTTTTAGCCTTTCACACAATTCAGAGAAAGGAACAGCTTAAAAACAATCACTATTGACTTTTTAAACTGTATGTCCTCGGAGATTGGAAAGGAGATCACATAACAACAAACACCCAAAAAACAAACAACAACATTTTACAAATTTATTCAAATTAAACTTTGCTAAAAGGTTACATTAAATATAAAAAACATTAAAAAAACACAACAAAAAAATTTAAAAGAACAAACATGTAAACCCACACTTCCATATAAAGCCAAAATAGTTCAAAAATGGCCCAATAAATATTTCACCAATATGCAATTTTGACCTATCAAGAGTGGAAAACTGGATTAGAAAAAATGTATGCAGGACAAAAATTTCAAAGCGGTAATAAAGGCAGAATTTTGCAATCAAACAACATGGCCACAAGCACAATAACATAGCATTACAATTGATTTCAAAATTGCAAAATGGACATTGAAACATTCAGTGTTTCAAAAACAAACCCAGCTATTGTGCTAAAGGGTAAGCAAAGAATCAAACGCAGCAAGATAGATTAATTAGGATAATACACAAAACAACAGCCCCTTCAAGAAAAAAAAGACGAAGGGAAAAAGCAAATTAGAAAACATCCTTATATATGCTCAAATATAATCGCACAGGTGATACAAATTCACTTGCAATTAGCACTTGCGAAATCTGTCAAAATTGGCTGTTTGCTTTTTTTTTGCTGTTGGACATTCCATAATTATTTATTGATAGGATCCTTTAGATTTGTACACCAGTAAACAGATTAAATAAAAAACAAAAAAAAAGTTGAGGAAGATTTAATGTTAAAGTATCGCAATATTTACCACAAGGTGGCTCCTCCGATCAGGCATCGTAAGCGTATAGCTAGGCGCCTATGTAGAGGAGCTGAACTCAGTTAACGCTTGTCTAACTGGAAAATAATAAGTCATTTTAAAATTTCCTTATTTCTTAGCTTTTATAGATGTTTTAAACATTTGAACAGCCCAAACATTTTTTTTAGGGCTAAGGGTAATATGTGTGCCATTAGAAAGAATGCTTTTTTAGAGTAACAGTGAGTTTAATGCAGTGTGAAACTGCCGGGGCTGCGCCTATCCATTGGGGAGATCGCTTCAGTTGATGACTTCCGCATAAGTACGCCAGCGCCTAAGATTTGGTTGATGAATTGATTTTAGGGCCCTGATTCTGGATCGCGAATACGAGCGCGCGAGGAGCTTTCAATTTAGCTTGATGCATCAGGCATCAGGCCACTGCCACTCCAGACAGGGATGTCTCAGTAATCACAATATTTATAGTAGTGTCTTCAGCAAGTTACACTATTTTCATGTAGAGCATTTAGAGAAAAATAAGGACTAATCAAATATTAATAACAGAACTTTAGCAACAGCATAAAAAAGGGAAAACTATGAAATAATACCTAGGAGGAGTTGGTTTTCCTGGTCCAGGTTGCTGTGTAAAGTCCAAGATATTAGCCAGAGTCACTGGGCTCCCTGCAGCGCTCAATGTTTCAGTGCTGTTGTCCTTAGCAACAAGATGGTATATGCGTGAACTGTCTCTGCTGGACTTACATGGCTTTTTCTAACTCTGTCTAGCCTTATCTGAATTATATGTAAGCAGGCACAAAAACCAGACAGTCACAGCAGGTGTTGTGACTAGAGGGTCTGGAAAGACCCTGGTTTTCAGATAAACTGAAAAAACTGACAAGGGGAAATCTATTACCCTGGACTGCTAGAGAGACAATTTGCAGACAAAGGCATTTTCATATGACAATTTTATATTTAAAGGGAAGATCAGGAATTTATATTATCCCCAATATCACAGTTATGTCATCCCAACATGCCAAGGAATATGATCAAAGATCATTCAGAAGGAAAAAAATAGATGAAAGATTGTGGTGCCTGGCACTGCAACGTGAACAGGTGAGTATGCCAGGTTTAGTACCACTTGACCTTAGCTGTGCTGGCTGCCAGATCTGGGGTCCACAGATGAAAGGAAATATTAAACTGAAGACAAACAATTCTGAACAACCAATCATTCCTGAATAACCAGCCTGCTGTGCTAAGATCTTGAGGCCTTTTAGTGCCTGGCACCAGATGTTTATTGCATGACTGCACTGGTAAGTATTGCGTAGACTGGACAAATAGTACTTTATTTACTTAAACATGCAACAAATTTTTTTGTCATGAGGCATGCCAAAAGTTTTTTGTCATGTCAGGCAAATTGGACTAATCTGGGTAGAAGCCTCGAGTAAACTGGATTGCTCATAGTTAGCTAAAAACATTTATATGCTGCTGAAGAAACTGAACCAATGTTGAGTAATAATATTATTTCAAAAGGTATTTGAAATTCCCAAATTCCGGCTTTTATTTACTCTAAGGAAATTTTTATACTGTGTTATTTTAAGGAACCTGCAGTGGTAAGCAGATACAGAAATGTGACTTTCCATTTATATAGCTCCTTTGTTCATTTGGGTATTAAAGCTTCCTGCTGCATTATTAAAATATAATTCTTACTGGTAACAGTTTTCTCTGCTTGAGTGTATAACCTCAAATGGACCTCAATTGTGTCACATTGAGTGTATTTTCCTTCATAAATAAAAGTTTCTGTAGCTGTTTTTTTCCTTTAACCACACTAACAAGTTTTGCTTTAGAAATGCATGTCTTATATCTTAGCTGAGTTCTTCTCATATGGTTATTTTTCAAATCTTCCTTTACTATATAATGATTGTTCAGTTTGGATCGTATTTTTATATAAGTTATGTAACAACACTTGTAAAGTTTATCATGAACTGAGGAAATACACAGTATTTGCCTATTAAAGGGCAACAAATCTCAAAACTTTACTGAAAAGGGAAGTTATTAATAGCATTCTCAAACATTTATTTTACTGCCTTTATTTTTATAGCAGCAATGTTTTATGGTACTGAAGATCTGAAAGTGTATGGTAAGGAGTGCATTGTACAGATATTTCTGGAACGTTTAGACTTGTTTAAAGTTTTTATTAGTTCTGGTGTGGCACAGCCTAACTAAATAAAAACTTTAAACAAATCTTATACAACCATCTGTAGCGGGCACCTCTCATTATACACTCACAGATAAATTGTCTGATGAACAACATCTTTAGGAGTTAAGCAGCCTTGGGCTTTTTCAGTTTTCCATCACATAGCACCCCACACATAACCACCATGAAAAAATGAAACCACCACACTGAGGGTGGGTGGTGTTCCGAAGGAATCCTCTCATCCGAATGACGCCAACAGAGGGGGAATGTCCCTAGATACAAGCCGACTCAGTGCCCTGATAGAGTGCATCAGATGACGGGCATCAAGGGCAAAGCGAGTCTATCCAAAAGAACGGGCTCATGCAGGGACTGAAAGTGGGTGGGACAGGGGAACCCTTTATGCCCACTTTTAACTGGATCAATGAAACATCAATGCCCCCATGCCCGCAAGTCAGCCTGCATCAAGAAGACACCAGGAATAGCGTGAATGATGGAGCCCTATAATGGACCAAATGTATGGGAGAAGGTGAAAATGTAAACTGCAAATATATAAGAAGATAAATTGAAGTGTAAATGGACATTTAGTTACATATAGTATTAGCATCGTTGTAGTATAACAAACATTATGATGATAAAAGTAATCACAAACATAATATAATGTTGAATAATGACATAACATACAGTATAGTTATAATGATAGTAATAATGTAGCAATTTTAAAACAATCCTAGATGGTAAGTACCCAAAATAATCAAAATCAAGTGTGTAAAAACGGTTTCAAGCTTTACATTTTGTTTAGTCCTGGGAAGTGGTTTGCTCTTAGGGTAAAAATCCATTTTGTTTCACACTGGAGAAGGATACTGTCAAAATCCCTCCTCTAGTGTTGGGAGTAATTTTCTCCAAAGCTGCAAATTTATTGTAATTGGTATCGAATTTGTGTTCCGTTCCAACATGGAAACTGATAGGCCTAAAAGAATATATGTGATCGTAAATACG